>NC_068999.1:34816115-34825647 GCF_001194135.2 Octopus bimaculoides | reverse complement strand
ATATATATATATATATAATCAGATAGCTAAGTGTGAACGACCATCTTAAACCCCCTTGCTCTAAATTAGAGTCAACTGAACACTTTGATTTCACGGCTGAACAGAACTGAATAGAAATAAATGATTGGTCAGTTGGTCAGATGAACATAAAACTTCCATATATGTACGATAAGGTTATACGTTAAAGGAATAAACATTAAAAACGGATTATGTTCGCGGCATGTATATTAAAGAGTAGGAAGACAAATGATTCGGAATAGGAAGCGAGTGATTATAGGTTTCGACCTCGGGTGACTTTTCCCTTTTTTCCTTGTTTGAATATATTTCATTCTATTTATTTTCGTATATTTTGGAGTAAAACCAGAAGAGTACAATGCACCTGTCTACTCATAACACCAAGTGCACATACACACATACAAGCGCAGGCATTACTGGCGCATGCAAGTAATGTGCAGATGTGTGTATATGTGCTGTATTTGTTTTATGTGTGTATTCCCATGCATATAGTTTCATGTCGAGACATGCGCAAATATACTTAGATGACAAACTTCTGAAAAGTTTTACACCTTTTTACAGTTCCAGTAATTGCTTGGTTCTGTAGACAACGAATCAGCTTTCTCCTTTCTCGTTTTGAGAAGCCTAATTTCTCAAGATTCGTTCTTAAGCAGCGGGTTACATATTCCAGTGCTCCAGTATATAAAGATATAAACATAAATTTGTAATCTAGATACAGTAGCTGTAGATTTCTCAATAGTTCAACGTTGGCATTTGCATTTTCGCTGATCTCTAGCGCTATTTTAGCATCCGCTGGACAGCTGATTTCCACAACTACATATAATTTCTCTTCTCTATCCCAAATCACAATGTCAGGTCTATTATGTTTACTGTATGTATGTATGTATGTATGTATGTATCATGTAAGCATGTATGTATGTATGTATGTATGTATGTATGTATGTATGTATGTATGTATGTATGTACTCTAGTGTATACAGAAGCGTGCACACAAATATATAAATTTTTGTGTGTCAGAGAGAGTGTTATTAAAAGCAATTTTATTTTATTCTTTGACTGCCGTCATGCTGGAGCACCGCTTTTAGTCGTGCAGATCGATCCCAGGACTTATTCTTTGTAAGCCTGGTACTTATTCTATCAGTCTCTCTTGCTGAACCGCTAAGTAACGGGGATGTGATCACACCAGCATCGGTTGTCAAGCGATGTTGGGGAGACAAACACATACAAACATATACATACATATATATATATATATATATATATATATACATACATATATACGACGGGCTTCTTTCAGTTTCCGTTTACCAAATCCACTCACAAGGCTTTGGTCGGCCCGAAGCTACAGTAGAAGACACTTGCCCAAGGTGCCACGCAGTGGGACTGAACCCTGAACCATGTGGTTGGTAAGCAAGCTACTTACCACACAGCCACTCCTACAACAAACGCAATTTCGAAAAGTCTTCGGACGAAGCGAGATGCCATTTCTTTACTTAAATATGCTGATATACCGTCCCAATAGTTTGAATTCTATATTCCTCCAAGTAATAAATCAATGACATATGTGCATGTATGTTTACGTACACATACGGACATTACTTTTGCTGCTACTACTATTCTAATATTATTCAGTTTTACGTTCTGAGTTCAAATTCCGCAGAGATCAACTTTGCCTTTCAGTATTTAGGGTTAATAAAATAAGTAGTACATGAGCACTGGAGTCGATGTAATCGACTAGTCCCCTCCCTTGAAATTTTAGACCATGTGCCTATTGTTGAAACAATTATTATTATTATTGTTGTAGTTGTTGTTGTTATTATTATTATTATTATTATTATTATTATCATTTGTGTGGTAAGTACCTTGCTTACCAACCACATGGTTCTGGGTTCAGACCCACTGTGTGGAACCTTGGGCAAATGTCTTCTATAGCCTCGGGCCGATTAAAGCCTTGTGTGTGTGTGTGTGTGTGTGTGTGTGTGTGTGTGTACATGTGTGTGTGTGTGTGTGTGTGTTTGTGTCTGTGTGTATGTATGTATGTATGTATGTATATATATGTATATTATATGTTTGTGTGTCTGTTTGTCCCCCACCATCGCTTGACAACCGATGTTAGTGTGTTTACGTCCCCAAAACTTAGCGTTTTGGCAAAAGTCACCCATAGAATAAGTACTAGGCTTACATAGAATAAGTCTTGGGGTGGATTTGTTCAACTAAACGCGGTGTTCCAGCATGGCTGCAGTCAAATGACTGAAACAAATAAAAGAATAAAATAATAAAAGAATATGTCTGACTTTTGTACTTGTACAAGCTGATTCCAAGTCCCACCCAGAGATCTCAAGAGACAACAAGTTAGAAGTTCATGTTAGTGTTTTGCCTAGGGTGCCATTCATTTAGCTTTGCACATAGTATTGTTCTAGAAAATGTTTAAGAAAACATAAGAAAATTGTTAGTTTGTTTTAAAAGTTGAGATTACATAGACAGTGTTTTACGTAGGATATGGGCAGCCCCCATGAGAACTATCTTTTGAATTTCTGCCATTTTGGGGTTTCTTGCTATCTGAGTGAGGTAGCAATCAACCTCTTTTGCTATCATTCCTAGGGCAACTATGACAACAGGTGTTGTTTTAGTCTTGAGGTTCCACATTTTGCCAATTTCTAATTCAATATCTTTATACTTTGTCAGTTTTTGGTAGGTCTTGACACATACATTTATGTCAATTGGAACAATCATCAACGAGGAGGCACGATTTTTGTATGAAGTCCTTCAATATAATGCCTAGCCTGTTCGCATCTATCTTTCTGTCAGTTTGAATAGTGAAGTTCCAGAGGAGTGAGATGTGATCATTTTCAAGCACTGGAGTCGGTTTATGTTCCCACCAGTTTTTATCTTGGGGCAGGTCCAGGTTTTGTAAATTATCCAGTGAATATATTGTGCTGCTCTATCATGCCTGTTGAGGTACTCTGTAGACTCAAGAAAACTGCACATGGAGACATGATCAATGGTCTCATTTTGTTGTTTACAGACATGACATGTTGGGCTTCTGCCGTTCTTTAATACGTTGGCCTAGTAGTTCCTTGTAAGTAGGCATTGATCTTGAGCTGCTATGATAAACACTTTTGTTTCTGATTTTAAAGCCGAAGACACTAACCATTCATGGGCTTTGTCAATATCGGCATTATTAGCTCTCTTTGGGTATTTGCCATTGAGAGGTTTTTCTTGTCATTTATCAGTAAGAATATCTACGGCAGCAGTTTTAGAACGGGTTTTCATACGCTTGGCTTTTTCTGTGCTTGCTTCTAGTACGTCTAATTCTGGGATTTGTTGTATTTGGTATTCACTTAGATATTCCTTTGCCTGTTTTGTTACTGAGCATGATGCTTTCTTGTTTTCATACTTTAACATCCAGTCATTAGAGTTTTTCAGGTAGGTGTTTAGGCCAATTGTGGCAATCTTTATTGTTAATTCTAGTTGTAAAAGTCCACGGCCACCCTCTTTTCTTGGCAGATAAAGTCGTTCTATATCTGCCTTAGGGTGGTGCATTCTATGCATTATCAACAATTTTCGTATTTTCCTGTCAAGATTACATATTTCAGTAATTGACCAGTTAACGATATTGAAACTGTAAGCCACGGCAGGTATGGCTAAAGTATTGATCGCTTCGATCCTGTTTCTTGCATTCAGCTCTGTCTTGAGTATTGCCCTTACCCTGCGATAACATTCTTTCCTGATCTTTTCACTTATCATTGAATGTTTGATTCTATCACCTTCAAATACTCCTAGTTATTTGTAGCTCTCCGCCGGTTGTAACTCATTTATGACATTATGGTGCTCAAGATTAGCGTTGGATGTTTCTAACATTTTCCCTTTCATAAAAGTAGCTTTTACACATTTATCGAGGCCAAATTGCATCCTGATGTCATCACTGAACTGTTTAACAATCGCTAGTAAGCGCTGTAGTTGTTGTTTTTTTGTTTATTTTTGCAAAGAGCTTTAAATCATCCATGTAAATGAGATGATTTATATTTTTTTCAAATATTTTATAGCCATATTGTACATCATTGAGCAATTTCGAGAGAGACATTAAGACTAAATAAAAGAAGAGTGGTGATAGAGTCAGCCTGGAAAATGCCACATGAAATTCTAACACCTCCAGCATTGAGAGATTCATTGTCACTGTTCAAAGTCGGTGTGGTTCTCCATGATCCCATCCTTACAGACAAGAAGTTTTGCAGAGTTGGTACTATTTTATACATTTCCAGACAATTCTTAATCCAGCTATTTAGTAGACTATCAAAAGCCTTTTTATAGTCTATCTAGGTATCGACAAGATCATTTTACTGATGAGTAGCTGATTTTTACAACCATAAGACCCCCGTTTACATGCTTTTACTCATTAGGGAATATGCCACTTTCTATTAAAAAACTATAGGCATTTTCAGTCAAGACAGACGTTAGTATTTTATACATTGTTGTTAAGCAGGTTATGAGTCTATAATTTTTTGGCTCATTTGTTTCTTCATTTTTTTCCAAGTAGGAATGTAACACCATTAACTAGTCAAGAGGAAATGATACTAGGTTGTTGCAAACATTGTTGTAAATTTTTGTTAGCAGCTCTTGGCCCTCTGGGAAGGCATTGAACCAGAAGTTAGGAGTTTTATCCTTTTCTGGAGACTTCCATTTGCTTCACCTCCCCCTTGATACTCTCCCACGTTTGCTCTTCTAAGGAGTCTAAATCAGTAGATATTCTATCATCCCAAAGGAACTTTTTATTGTGTGTTTTTTCTACTGCCCAAATTTTATTCCAAAATTCCTGCACTTCTTTTAATGGGACAGACTTTACTGTAACTGGTATTTTCCCTATCTTCCAGTAAAAATTTTGAGGGTTATTTTTTAACATGTTGTTGTCCTTGAGGAATCTAACGCGCTTTTCATACCTTGCTATGCGGGCAGCTTTAGCACATACCTTTTGCTTGATAGTTTCTATGATGGTATCGATGTCAAATATGGTTTTCATATTATACTTTTTCCTTAATTTTCAGATTTTTGTTGGTTTGATATTCCGGTCAAACTTAGAGTTTTTTAAACATTCTATGTCAGACCTAAGTAACTGAATTTGGTTTTGAATATGCTCCTGTCAAGTAGGCTTTTTGTGGAAATGTTGTCGTTTTCTAATCTTTTCACCACATAGAATGGTTGAGATTTTCGCGGATGCATAGTACAGGTGGTTGAGATCTGTAATATCAACTTCAGTAACTGAAATTATATCCCTAAGTGTCAGGCGGATTTTGCCAATTACTTTCAAGTTTTGGTTAGAATTGCGAATTTTTCGTAGTGTCATGTTTATATTTATGTTGTATGGTATTTAATACGACCTTTTTGTTGTTCAAATACATACCATTGGCTTCACTGTGTTGTTTCTCTTAATTGATTTTTATATAATATTGAACAAATTATGGAGGTTCTAAATGCATTCTTTTTCTCTTTCTAAATTTTAAAGTTTCTGTTAAGCTGAAAAGAAATTGGGACAACTGTTGCCCTAACGATGGTTATAGAGGCAAAATATTTGTCCACAGCTGTCCTCTTGTTGCTAGGCAATCAGATTGTTTGTTATTTTTTATTTATTTATTTTTTATTTTCTTACCTTTATGACATATGAATTTTGGAGGAATCTTGATTCTTGAGATTGTCATTCCTTATCATTTGGAGTTGGTCTCGATTGCTGGCACCCGATTGTTTTACCTTATCTGGAAACGGTAGAAGTAGTTTCAATAAATCAAGAATTTATCTTATATGTCATTCTACATGTGCGTGTGTGTGTGTGTGTGTGTGTGTGTGTGTGTGTGTGTGTGTGTGTGTGTGTGTGTGTGCGTGTGTGTGTGTGCTTTGTTTGTGTGTGTGCGTGTGCGTGTGTATGTGTGTGTGTGTGTGTGTGTGTGTATTTCTTTTCAAAATTTGTTGGAGATTTTATTTTATATATTTTCAAAGTTTGTTTTAACAGCAACCTGATAGCAACTTAATTAAAAACAAATATACATACGACGAAGAAAGGAAAGAAGAAAGCAAAAAGGAAAAGGAATGAAGAAAGAAAAAAAAAGAAAGAACGACAGTCGGAAAGAAAGAAAGAAAGAAAGAAAGAAAGAAAGAATGTATAATTGAATTTTGTTGTCGGGTGTCATTTTATCAATAATTCCGCCATAAAATTTAAAGCTCTTTTACTTCTTTACTTATTTTTTTTTTAATTTTGATTCTTTTGATTATATTATAATGAATTTATAAAGCAGCATTTCTCCTCTGAAATCTCATCCTCCCTCTCTCGTCCATCCACAGCGGTTTCTATTTATATTACTAAAGAGCAAAGATGAAAATATGCCTTGATTTCTTCAGCTCCTTATTACTGCTCCCTGGACGTCCTTTTTGACGTATCCTTATTTTTATTTAACTTTACCTACTTTACATTCGCTACAATCACCTCCAGTGTTAATGGGGTTGTCTATATAAAAAGGACAATCTGCTGCGTCAAGCATCGACAACAGTGTTCAACTGGTACTTGTTTCATGGGCTTCGAAAGAATCAGAAGCAAAGTAAACCGTGGCCGAGTTTTGAACTCAGAAGCATTTTGTTCGCGGCGGTAATAACTCTACCAGTTTGCTACCTTCAAATCCCCATATAATTAACGAGTGATGTATCAGTTTGCAGTACTGGGTTCAATTTCTACCATAGCTATAGGAATGCTTTCAACCGTTCATCTCAGCATGTCGTATATAGATCACAGGAAGACGAAGACTTCGAGTAATGCGCCAACAATTCAATGCAGCATGTGTTTGAGCACCCCATGAGAGCGTTTAATCATTTAATGACGATATTGACATAACCTAAGCTAGATGTCTGATAACGTTTAACATCATCACTTTCAATACACATATTTGATTTTGGATATTGTCCCACAGATATCTATCTTAGTTTGCAATCTCGCACAATTAATATAAACTCGTAAAAGCCAATGTGATTTCACTTCACTCGCGATGGCAAACTACGGGGTTTCCTTGCGTGAGATCTGTTTGGCTCAATCTATAGGAAGCCATCTACCTATAACCATCACAATATTTATTTATTCATTTATTTTATAGATTTTTTTTTTAACAAAAATAATTCATTAAACATAATTATCTTCTTATCCACCACACCATAAGATTATGTCACTGATAACATTCAAATCTCATTTCATAATTGCATTATTCTTTTGTTGTCTGACTGCTGCTGCTACTGCTACTGCTGCTGCTGCTACTACTGCTGCTACTGCTACTGTTGTTGCAACTTATTTCTATTGCGTGTCTGTTTTCTTTGACGGGTAAAATTTTGGAAAATAACATCTGATATTTGTTTTATTCATATTTTAAAGTTTCATTGCTGTGATTGTTTAGGAACAGAAGGCACGCTGTCAAAAACTAATTCTGCAACGCCGTTTCATTTCTCGGGAGATGTGTAGTTTTTACATCAACGTAGCGCCATTAATGACTTTGAGAATTACATGTAGGTTACAAGACTATATGGCTTCTATATTCGCATTAAAAGCAATAAAAAATAGCATACTTATTTCATTTTTGCATTTAGTTTGTAAGATTTTTGATGTGAGCTCGTATGCTTCAAACAGTATTTGTTGTATTTCGGCGGGGTCATTGCATCAATAATAAACACATGCACTGGTTCAATTTCACTTCTTTATTATTATTAGTGAATTGGTTAACCATTCAACCAATTAACTAATAGACTGTTTGATTACTCGTTCAGACAATCAATCAATCATTTTGATTTGCCAAAGCTCTTTTGTCACCATCACGACCTCATCAATGACATTCCCTCACTATTCCCTAAAATAGACGTGGAGTTGAGATGGCTTGTCAGTGAAGAGTTTGCAAGAAGCGACGAATGGGCATTCGTAAATACAGCCGATTGATTGGCTGAGCAAAGGAATAATCAAATAATTGATTAAATACTTGGTTAAATGATAAACCAATAAACTAACAATAATGATAATAATGCTTTCTGCTAAAGGCACAAAGCCTGAAAACTTAGTGGAGGGGACTAGTCGATTACGTCAACCCCAGTGTTTCACTGATACTTAGTTTATCGACTCAAGATGAAAACAAAGCTGACCTCGGCAGAATTTCAACTCAGAACGTAGCGACGAGCGAAATACCAATAAGCATTTTCCCCGGTGTGCTAACGATTCTGCCAGCTCACCACCTTGTGATGATGATAATAATAATAATAATAATAATAATAATAATAATAATAATAATAATAATAATAATAATAATAATGATAATAATAATGGGAAATAGAACCAGTGCGTGGGTTAAAAGCAACAGTAACATCCACCCTTAGGGTTCAGCCACATTTAAGTGGCAAATATATATACTTATTCTTGTTGATATAATCAAGTTTTTGACAGTTTTCCACAAGTTTCTAAGTTACTATAAACTCCTTGTGGTATACCTCTGTGTTAATGTAACCTTGCCTCTGGTGGGATATGTACAACTGTATTTACATAATACGTAATTTTTGTTCTGCTGTAGGTTTTATTTTCTTATCTATAATGTCATTTCAGTGTTTAACTTATTGTATAAAGCAAATATAAGGTGGGTTGTGTTATTTTGTTGAATAGTGCTTGTGTTCCGTGAGTGTTATGTAATTGATATTGAGGTGTCTCGAAAGACAGCGAGCTGGCAGAATCGTTATTGTGTCGAAGAAAAAAATACTTTCCGACGGCATTTCTTCTGACTTCACGTTCTGAGTTCAAATACCACCGGAGTTGACTAAAATAAGTACCAGTTGAGCACTGGCGTTCATGTACTCGACTTGCACCTTATCCCACATCTTTATACATGCTCAGTTTTTGGTAGACCTTGACAGAAACATTTGTATCGATTGAAATTTCAAATAGATGAGGAGGCAAGATTTTTGTCTGAAATTCTTCAGTATAATGTATGGCCTATTTACATCTATAAGTTACGATAATTTTCAAGAATTAGGGGTGCTTGGAGTTCCCACCACTTTTTAGAATGAAGAAGGTCCACATCCTTGCAAATTACTCAGTGAATATACTGTGCCGCCCTATCATGTCTGTTGAGATACTTTGAGGGCACAAGAAGGTTGCACACACACACACACACACACACACGCACACGCACACACATACAATGCCATTACTATTATCATTATTATTATTATTATTATTATTATTATTATTATTATTATTATTATTATTATTATTATAATTATTATTCAGTAGCTTTATTTTTATAGCGTACTTTCCTCTTCACTACCGAGCGCAGCTCTGTGTGCCTTGGGTATGTGCTGTGGTTTGCTGTGATGCTCTTATGGTTACTGTATTGAAAGTGTTTTGCGTAGGATGTGTGCAGTGCCCAGTAGTGCAAATTTCTGTATGTTATATATATTTGTAAGTCCTGGTGTTTTTGTCATGTATTTGTCTGAATATTATTATTATTATTAT
>NC_068999.1:34814136-34815815 GCF_001194135.2 Octopus bimaculoides | reverse complement strand
GTTATTTAGCTATTATTAAATTATCATTAATAGAATGAATATTTAAATTTATGAAGAATTGGACGCAGTGAATTCAATGAATATTTAAATTTGCGAGAATTTGGAGTTACAAAAATTCAATAAACTTCAGAATTCGAAATTATAAGAAATTTCTTAGAACATGAATTTATAAAAATATTTCTAGACTGTCAAGCTTTGAATTTTGCTTACTTTTAGTATTTTCAGTAATTGTTACATACCTAATTAATAGGCAGCTTTCTCCATTATAGTGTAGATTATTATTATTATTATTATTATTATTATTATTATTATTATTATTATTATTATTATTATTATTATTATTATTGTTATTATTAAAGTAGAGAGCTGGCAGGATTGCTAGCGTGTCTGACAAAATGTTTAACAGCATTTCATTCATTTCTAGGCTCCAACTTCCGTCGAGGTGGACTTTACCATTCATCACTTCGATGCTCGATAAAATAAGTACCAGTTGAGTACTTGGGATCGGTGTAACCTACTAAACCCATCCCCTAAAAGGCTTCAGGCCTTGTGCCTCTTGTAGAAGGGATCATTATTAGTTTTACTAGCCTTGTGCAAAAATTAGAATCAGCTACTATTTTTTATTCCTTTTGGCACAAAGATCAACCCCTCCTGTCACATTTATCATCACAATGACTGTAATTATCATAGATAACATCATCATCATTATCATTATCGCATCGTGTGTGAGTGATCTTTAATTAATATATTTCTATGTATATAGCTTCATAAATATAAAAACACCGACGTAATGTCCATAGTCGGACTACCATTGGTGATAAATATACGCGGACAACAACATCATAATAAAGTCTACCTCGATTGAAGACCCCGATTGAACTAGTTGAGTACTAGTTGTTACTTATCGCTTCTGGACAGATGAAATACAAAAGTCGACCTCGGCAAGATTTGAACCGAGAGACTAGAAAATACTGCAAGGATACTCTACCACTGAACAAACACAGCCATGGCAACACAAACGACAACAATAATAATGATGATGTCGACGACGACGACGACGACGACGACGACGATGATGATGATGATGATGATGATGATGAAAATAGTAGTAGTAGTAGTAGTAGTAGTAGTAGTAGTAGTAGTAGTAGTAGTAGTAGTAGTAAAGAGAAAAATAATAATAACGATGATAATAGTTGTACTAACAATAATAGTAGCAATAAAAATAATAATTGTAACAATAACAATAATGGTAATAATTATAATTACAACATGAATTGTTACCAAAGAAAAAAAACTACCCACCTCCAAGCATGTACACACCTATACACACATCTACACTATACAACAAAAAAGACAAACAAAAAGCAAAAAATAAAAGAACAAAAATTAATTGAACAAGAAAGAAGGCAGCATTGGATGATAATAAAGCTAGGTGTACATGAATAGTGATGCTGGATCTCAACTCGCTACATCCAACTGTTTTGCAATGCCCAGTCCAGGAATATTTTCACACCTTCATTAGCAAAAATAGTCACGACTTTCATGGCAAAATCTACCAAACTATCAAATGTGCGCAGTATGGTAGCAGAACTGAGGCAAAGTGGCGGGAAATCAGGTGATAAGAACGCGGTAAATAAATAAATGAATTAAAGTATATATGTATATACATATATATATAT
>NC_068999.1:34812554-34813343 GCF_001194135.2 Octopus bimaculoides | reverse complement strand
ATATATATATATATATATATATATATATATATATATATATATATATATATACTCGCACGCAAACATTCATACAATATGTGTGCAAGCGTCTAATATAAATATGTGCATATATACATATATATGTGTGCGTGTGTGTGTGTGTGTGTGTGTGTACCAAAGTAAGCCCATAAATGTGAAACAAGATGGGAAAAGACAGTACTCGAATACACGAGGTAGAGTAATATGCTTTATTATTAAAGCTGCAAATACTTCACAAAATATCACAAAAAAACTGCTACTCAGAGTTTCACATTTCCGTTCGCCGGACAGTTTTGATTGACATAATGACTATGAACACCATATATATTGTATATACATATATACACAATACATATATTAAATACGAATATTTAAATATGTATGTCTGTGTTCGTATGTCCACACATGCATACTTATATTGATCATGTATGCTCCGGATATAAACGTATGCGTATTTATTTCGGGGTCGATAAATTAAATACCAGTTGTGTACTGGGATCGATTTTATCGACTGGCCTTCTCCCCCAAAATTTCGGGCCTTGTGCCTAAAGGAGAAATGAATATTAAATAACAAGAACTTGATACATGAAAATATTGCGAATATATATATATGTATACTCTCTTTTACTCTTTTACTTGTTTCAGTCATTTGACTGTGGCCATACTGGAGCACCGCCTTTAGTCGAGCAAATCGACCCCAGGACTTATTCTTTGTAAGCACAGTACTTATTCTATCGGTTCTCTTTTGCCGAACCGGTAAGTTACGGAGAC
>NC_068999.1:34811045-34812304 GCF_001194135.2 Octopus bimaculoides | reverse complement strand
CTAGCTGACGTACCCAGTAATTCCCGGGAAAGCGGGGCTTATCTCTTGGTTCCGGTCTCATAATCTTTTCGCTAATCCAATAACATCAGTACAAAGTATGTAGCCCTTAAAATGGTTTTTGTGCATTTACAGAGAATACCGAACTGTCTTACACAGGATCATGTTTTTAGGAATTCCAAATAAGTTATGAATACCCAAATTGTGAAGTCAGTTATGTAATAGCATGAAATTAGTTACCCGATGGTAAGAATTCAAATAAAGTAGCCCCGAAAAGTGCTTTAATGGGTTCCCAGAGAATATTACCTTCAGGGGCGCTAGTGTTGGTATATTCATGAATAAGTCACTAACTGAAATAAGTGAATATATTGTTTAGGAAAATACTATTTACTTGTTTAAGGGTTCTGCTGGATAAATAGCGAAAATAAATCTAACATTTGAAATACTGAAAAATAAGCATACTCAATTTCATTTTTACCAAATAATTTAGGAAAATGAACGGGTTATTTCCCTTGGCTATATATAAGGATCCCTTCAAGGGGTGAATGGTTTATTTTCCGTAGTTTTTAAAATAAAAGATATTAGATATACATAAGGAACCCTTCCAAGGGCCCTATTGTCGATTTTTTCTTCAACAATCTGAGTATGCCATGAGGTTTCTAGACATGAGTTCAACTCACCTATCAAGTTTCATCAAAATCGATAAAACGATGTAGGAGGAGTTAGCTAACAACTCCACAAAAACACCCACAGACAGAATTTCCCACATATGTAGTAGATATATATGGTGCAGGCGTGCCTGTATGGTAAGACGCTTGCGTGGCATCTTAGGCAAGTGTCATCTACTATGGCCTCAGGACGACCAAAACCGAGTGAGTGGATTTGGTAGACAGAAACTGATATATAGATATATATGTTTGTGTGTTTGTGTCTGTGTTAGGCCCCACCATCGCTTGACAACCGATGCTGGTGTGTTTACGTCCCCGAAATTTAACGGTTCGGCAAAAGAGACATGTGAAATAAGTACCAGGCTTACAAAGAATGAGTCGAGTGGTCGATTTTTTCAACTAAAAGGTGGTGCTCCAGCATGGTCACAGTAAAAAAGAATGTGTGTGTGTGTGTGTGTGTGTGTGTGTGTGTGTGTGATGAGACAACAAAGCCAGGGCTATGTGGAATTTTCAGGAGATGTATAACGAGAAAATTAAACTTACAGCTGGGTTTAATTTAAACCCAGTGCTATATATATATATATATATATATAT
>NC_068999.1:34809716-34810814 GCF_001194135.2 Octopus bimaculoides | reverse complement strand
ATATAAATATACGTATATATATAGTTAAAAGATAAAGGTGAAAACAACACGAAAGTATGTTTATAACAGTCACATTGGGTCGCAATATTACGAATAATATTTGATACTCGGCTGAACACATTCATTGCGATATCAAATCATTGTTTAGTTTAAATCCAGTGCTATCTATACGCAACACCTGATAAGTCAATGCCTCCTCAAATCACTTGACAATTTTTTCTTTCACTATTCTCCCTTAATAAACCATAATTAATTACTGGAATATTTTCATATAACTGTCCAGATTATTTATGGCGGCTGACAGACACAAAAAACAATTTTAGATCCAGGAAATTGTCTGCTAATGTCTTCGTTTGACTTATTTCTGTTTCAAACGGGTGAAATGCCGATATATATGTCTGTGTGAATGTGTGTGTGTGTGTATACACACCTGCGTCAGTTAAGACGCCGACAAGACTATATTATTTTGTCTAGTGTCTTCTTCTCAGACTACAATGTATATATTAGGTTCATAGATTATCGACTTTTGACATATGAATAACTGAATCGGCTCCGATGTGTTTTTAGTCCAGAACAACACGCTCAAGCAAGCACACACCTGCATACGCACAGAGGCACATGCACACGCACCGACAGGCACGCAGGTACGCAGGCACACACACGCACACACACACACACACACACACGTACATTTGCGCACAGGCACACAC
Source organism: Octopus bimaculoides (assembly GCF_001194135.2). NCBI lineage: Eukaryota > Metazoa > Mollusca > Cephalopoda > Octopoda > Octopodidae > Octopus > Octopus bimaculoides. Next base: position 34,810,104 of record NC_068999.1, on the reverse strand, counting down.
GCACACTCATACACACATACACAGGCGCTTACACGAATATATGTATATGCTGTAAGAGGAAACACGAAACTGTGTACTGAGACAAATATTATATTTGTTTATTATCAAATAGAATTAAATACGATGTGTTGCATGTATGATTTTCAGGTTTGACCAGAAGTCACCCGACAGTAAATCAAAATTCCCTAAATACCATCTGTAATTCCGTATTGACGCGAATGGAAAAATGTGTCGCTCAAGAAGGACTTCAGTTGGAACAACTCTCAGGATGTTTCATATTTAGATGTGTTTATTAAATTCATTCAGTTGTTGAACATAGATATTGGAATTAAATGGGTTTGATTTACTGTCAGTTGACTTTTAGCCAACCTTGTATATATATATATAT
>NC_068999.1:34807379-34809546 GCF_001194135.2 Octopus bimaculoides | reverse complement strand
GTATATATATATGCATACATACACATATATTATAGATATATGTATATATATATGCATACATACATATATTACATATATGTATATGTATGCATATATATTATATATATGTATATGTTTGTGCATATATATATATATAAGCGTATGTATGTATATCTATGTATGTATGTGTGTGTATGTGTGTGTGTGTGTGTGTGCCTGTGTTCGTGTGTGTGTGCCTGTGTTCGTGGGTGTGTGTGTGTGTGTGCGTATCTGCTGCTTATGTTGTGTGTGCACCTCAATATGGTACTAGCCAAGAATCTTTATCGTCGACCAATAGTATACCATGCATATTTTCCCTTCCTGCATTCCAGAATGCATATATACAATACGTACCATGTTATTTTTAAACACGGACACCGTTCTGATTCTATATCAATTGACATGCACATATACATAATATACTCACCAGTTCTCATACATAATATCCTTACATAAATTTTAGCACACACACACACACATATACATAGTTATACATACGAACATATATGCATTCATACATACATACATACATACATACATACATACGGATTACAAATTTACATTTATACATAGGCGTAGGAGTGGCTGTGTGGTAAGTAGCTCGCTTACCAACCACATGGTTCCGAGTTCAGTCCCACTGCGTGGCATCTTGTTCAAGTGTCTTCTACTATAGCCTCGGGCCGACCAAAGCCTTGTCAGTGGATTTGGTAGACGGAAACTGAAAGAAACCCGTCGAATATATGTATATATATATATATGTATATGTATGTGTTTGTGTGTCTGTGTTTGTCACCCCAACATCGCTTGACAACCGATGCTGGTGTGTTTACGTCCCCGGAACTTAGCAGTTCGGCAAAAGAGACCGATAGAATAAGTACTAGGCTTCCAAAGAATAAGTCCTGGGGTCGATTTGCTCGACTAAAGGCGGTGCTCCAGCATGGCCACAGTCAAAAAGACTGAAACAAGTAAAAGAGTAAAAGAGTATACCAATAATAATTGCTGTATTTGGTTTTGTAAGTAAATGCCTGACTGTCAGTCTGGACAAGCTTGGGTTTTCAGAAAAACAAATCAACCAACTGCTTCGCAAATTACTAATATAATCTATGAGTGACTCAGCAAAATTATTCAAGATTTTTCTCGGGTTTATAATATGACGTTGCTTTTGTTATCTTCATTCCAACAATGGAGCTTTGTATCATTCTTTGAAACATAAATACTACTTACATTGGATCGACTTCCAATAAAATTAAATCCCAGGCGGCCCAACATATGAATTCTTTTAAGAACAGTAATTTAATGAACTCTACGGGCCTTAGTAAATACATTCGGGAACTTAAATCAAAATGAATAGAATACGAGTTAAAATGGGAAATAGTTTCTTATATTTGTATGAGTTTGTAAGTGTATGTCTGTACGAATATGTATATGTGTTTGTATGTGTATATGTGCTTGACAGTAAGGGATTAATGATGTTAAATATGATTTTTATAGCGTTATACAGACGAAATATTGATGAGTTTCTCCACACCTCGAAATCTCTATGAAAGAACGTTAGCAGTAAATGAAGTCGATCAGTATTTACTCCGCGTCTTAAGACCAACCGTGGATTGTAGGATACAGTGCACTTCTGAACAACAAAACATGAATACGGGTACCATACAAGTACCACAGCGTTTCCAAACAGTGATCGCCCGGGTTCTCTTATAATCCGTACTGATTTACACTGATAAACAGGTGCCAGGATTTCATTTAATTGTTTAAATGAAATAAATATTTGTAGAATTTGGTGTGTGGTTCTGAAGGCGGCCACCTCTGGTTCGAAAAAATCGATAATTCTGAAAGGGTTTGGAATCAAAGATTCTGGGAAATTGATATTCTTTTATTCTTTTATTATTCTTCGTGTTTCAGTCATTTGACTGCGGCCATGCTCCAGTACCACCTTGAAGGGTCTCAGTCGAAGAAATCGACCTCAGGACTTATTCCCTGCCAGCCTAGTACTTATTCTATCGCTCCTCACTTGCTGAACCGCTAAGTCACGGAGTAATAAACACACCAACATCGGTGGTTAAGCGATGGTGAGGGAACAAACCTAGACACATCGGCACACACACAAATATATACATACACGTATATATATATATATATATAT
>NC_068999.1:34804060-34807215 GCF_001194135.2 Octopus bimaculoides | reverse complement strand
TATATATATATGACGGGCTTCTTTCAGTTTCCGTCTACCAAATTCACTTACAGGGCTTTGGTTGGCCCGAGGGCATAGTAGAAATCTAAAGTGCCACGCAGTGGGGATTGAACCCGGGACCATGTGGTTGGGAAGCAAACTTCTTGTCGTACAGCCACTCCTACGCCTATTGTACATGTAATTATAGCAGATGCCTATTTATGGCCCATCAATTTCTCGTTAGTCCAACAGCATAAGCATATGACTAGACGTATCTGCTGACGATGGTCTTCGTGATTTAATATCGATTGAAGGCGGTGAGATACAGAATCGTTAGCACGTCGGACAATGCGTCGTTAAGTTCAAAATTCAAATTCCGCCGTGATCGACTATGGCTTTTATCCTTTCTGAGTTGATAAAATAAGTACCAGTTGAACACTGGGGTCCGATGTGATCGATTAATCTCCTACCCGCCCCTAAAATTTCTGGCCTTGTGCCGAAATATCAAACCAATATCAAAGATAGATTAGACCAGTCAAGTAGTGATATCAATTTCATTGACTACACACGCTAACTTCAAAATCTGAAGATGTACGAATTCATAGAAATATCCATTGTTAAGAAAGCAAGGGAGATGCAGTGGAATAAGGTTCAGTTTTGTTTGTTTATTTTTGTTTTTATGAAGGAAAATAATGAAGAAATATGAAATAATATAAACAAGGAATATATACTTTTAAAAAAATACCGGGAATATGGTAAATGAAGACTTAAACTTCACAGTATATTACATAGTGTCTTGGTATATCAGCTTTTTACGGCTATTTACACTCTGTCTCGTACTCCGGAAAGGTAGAGACATACAGGAAATAACAGCTCCTTCCACCATACAGAAGGTGGTGGTAGTAGTAGTAGTAGTAGTAGTAGTAGTAGTAGTAGTAGTAGTAGTAGTAGTAGTTGCTGTTGTTGTTGTTGTTGTTGTGTTGTTGTTGTTAAATGAAAGGAAGAGATATAACAAAAAAGGTTATTCTTTCCTGCATTCCACGATAGAGTTGTACATAGCATGCCATCTTGTTTTGTTGTTATTCTGTCTTCAACACGGACACCATTCTGATTGCGCGCGCGCGCACACACACACACACACGCACGCACACACGCACACTCATACGCACAAACGCATGCACACATAGAATATATATGCATATATATATATATATATATATATATATCCACCTACATACATAATTCAATATTCATATATCCATACACCCATATATATATATATATATGCATATATATATATATATATATATACACACACACACACACAAATATGTATATATATATATATATATATATATATATATATATATATATATACTCACACACATAATCTCACTTAAATATGAGTGTCTTTGTGTATGTATACACGATGCACGCAAGCACACACACGCACATGCTATATGCATACACGTACTTACATAAGTACATACATACATACATTCATACATACATACATACATACATACATACATACATACATACATACATACATACACATTACGAGCGGAACTTCCCGCTAGGTGTTCTCTTATCCAATGCATATTTTTTCTCCTACAAATCTCCTTAATGTTGTGTCTTTCATCCATATTTCCTCATTCCAGAGGCCATATCGAAGAACAAACAACAAATAAACAATCACAACTAAACACCCAAAAACAACAACAGAAAAAAGAAAAAGGAAAAAAAAAAAAAATTCAAGGCTTTTCACAGGTTTGCTCGTTTCCTTCGACTTTTGCTCATCTCGAAACCAACATCCTGGAAGTTTAGAAGCTTTCGAAGCCAACAGCCTGTGTCTTGTCCGTTCCATGCAGAAACGCCAGCACACATCACCATTCCTGTACACACACACATGTGCGTGCGCGCAAACACACACATACATACACACACGTATGTATATGTTATATCTCATAGAGGTACAGGCGTAGATATAAAGTCTCATACACACAGAAACACTAGCAAGCATGCATATATGTGTTCGCGTAGATGCATATTCGTACATAAATGTATAGGTATAATCCATATATATATATATATATAAATATATATATATATATATATATATATAAATACATATATGTGCGTGTGTGTTCACACGTAGGTATGTGTGTATGCGTATGCATGTATGTAGATAGATAGATAGATAGATAGATAGATAGATAGATAGATAGATAGATAGATAGATAGATAGAGTAAAATAAGGATTCAGATAGAATGAGGTACTTGAAAAGATATACATCAGGTAGGGTTGGATAAACCTGTAGTTCGGCCTATGGTTGGTCACTAGCAAATAGGATATTCCGGTTGTGCTCACAGAGAAAACCAGCCCTATGAGTATTCAGCGCCTAGGAGCTGGTCCAAATCACGTGTTACGCGGAATAATACGCTGTTGGTATAGTCTAGGGTGTCTGACAAGTCGTAAATCCCCTTGGTGTATTATAATCAAAAGAATAGTAATATACGATGGATAGTTGTCTGTTCATTACAGCTGTTTCTTACGCATCTTCTTAATAGAATGAGAACATTACTCAATTACAAAAAACCGTAATCATCAGATGAAACAAATTACAATAATTAACAACCAACTACTCGCGGAAACTGAAAGAAGCTCGTCGTATATATATATATATATATATATATATATATATATAAATTTAAATAAGAGCTATAACGCGATCCATTGTAAAGACTTGATTAATGACCTATGAACATTTCGATGCAATATCCCGACTCACTCATGAATGTTATAAAATATGGGATATTGTATCTCTTCAGGGTCAGATTTTATTAATTCATAGCAGACAGTAAATAACAGACAACATTAACTGTTGTCTTTAAACAGGTTAAAATGACATGAAACATATTGACCCTGCATACAATATCGGTTAAGAAAACCGTTTCATAGTAAAGTAAGTAAGTAAGTAGTCTTTATAATGGGTTGCGTTATAACTCTTATCAAAATTGATATGCACACAAAATTGTATGATTAACAACCTGTCATATGAGAATTTTGCTACGTTGATAATAGGCAAAATATTTTTATCAAATCTTTGGTAGAGATCTATAAATACATACATACATTCATACATACATACATTCATACATACATACATACATAC
>NC_068999.1:34801668-34803911 GCF_001194135.2 Octopus bimaculoides | reverse complement strand
TATATATATGCTAATTAGTCACACAGCCACAATGATATAGCACTAAAGTAAACTTATAACAGCAAAAATCCTATACACTCGTTGGTGTTGCTTCAGTATTACTTGTCTTAAATTTTGTGAGCTGGCGTATTCGTTAGCGCGCTAGGCAAAATGTTTTGCAGCATTTCGTCCGTCTCTATGATCTGAGTTTAAAATCCGCCAGGGTCGATTTTGTCTTGCATCCTTTCGTGGTCAATAATATAAGGGCCAGTTGAACACTAGGGTCAATGAAAATTTGTGTCAAAATGTGAAACCAATATCACCTGTGTTTTATAGATCCATTTTAAAAATTTATCCCTTTGCCTGTCTTGTGTCACACATGATACACAGATATATTTTCTTGGCATTTATGACACATGTGTGATTGGGTAGTAAGAAGTTTGCTTCACTACCAAATGGTTTTGGGTTCAGTCCCACTGAATGTTACTTGAAGTAAGAGTCTTGTACTGCAACCTTGGGCCAACCAAAGCATTGTAATTGGGTTTGGTACACGGAAACTGAAAGAGGTTAGTCGTGTAAATATACATCGGTGTGTGTGTGTGTGTGTGTGTGTGTGTGTGTGTGTGTGTGTGTGTGTGTGTGTGTGTGTGTAAGTGCGAGCGTGTGTGTGTTGAAATTTGCGTCTGTGTTTGTTCCACACCACCACCACCACCAATACTGCTTGACAACTGGCGTTGGTTTGTTTACGTCGCCGTAAACTAGCAGTTCAGCAAAAAAGACCGATAGAACGAATACCCTATTAAAAAAGATAAATACTGGGATCGATTTTTCCGACTATATCCTTGAAGGCAGTCCCCTAACGTTGCTGTAGACCAATGATAGATATAAGTAAAAGGCAAAAGAAAGATTCCCGAGTTTTTTGCTCCAGCATGGTCGTAGTCAAATGAGTGAAGCAAATAAAAGAAATAAAATAATAAAAACACTAGAGTAACTTGGGCTTTATGAGAGTAATGCTTTATGTTACTAAGATTGTATGAGAAAAGGGCTAAATAAGAGTTTAAAAAGAAGCATGGATGTTTAGGACAAACTTACGAAACTACTTTGACAGGGCAATTGGTTAAAATCTTATGCAAACGTACATATTTTTCATTCTGGTATTTAATACCCATTTAGATAACTGAAAAACTCTACTTAATCATTTCTTTTTCTTCAATCAGAGAAGTTGAACTCACGACTGAAAGACAGTAAATCATTCAGCAGTATCGCTACGGTACCATCGAACCAACGTGGTCACTCGACAATGCTAGAAATAGTATCCAAAACACCCTCACATAACACTTTACTCTCTTAGCTAACAAAAAAGGACAAACATAAGATAATGAAATTTTGGATATCATTAAATAGATCATGTGGTTACAGTTGGAAGGCATTTTATCAAAAATTCTGCGAGACAAACATAAATCAACAATCAAAAGAATCCCACGTTGTGTCTTTAACTTTACGGGTTCATGGATAGCTGTGTGGTTAAGAAGACCACATTGTAACCACAGTACTATTTCGGCTACAAATTAAACTTAATTTCCATTCACATATTTGCAGTTCAAAAATTTAACATTATAATCTTTTCCATAAATGAACTATCATAAACATTTTATACGATGACGTCACATTTTCTATACGCGTATGTACCGTAAAAGACATCAATCACACCTTCACTCACTCACTCTATCTCTCTTTCTCACTCTCTTTCTCTCTCACATACACTCGCACGCACACACATAAACACACACAAACACGCACACACACACACATTTCAATTCATATAGACGTACATACATCATCACTTCCTCTCTCTGTCCTTTCGCTTTCTCTTCTTTCAATTTCTATTCACTTCAAATACATTTTTACGGAATGAGCGGGAGAAACACAAAATGAACCACCACAACAGAATGGTGTGTCATTCTATTTGTTTAATTTATACTCCATACAATAATAAAAACATACTACATACATACAACTGCTTACAAAAATAGGGATTAATTCTTTTATTCTTTTATTTGTTTCAGTCATTTGACTGCAGCCATGCTGGAGCAGCGTCTTTAGTCGAACAAATCGACCCCAGGAATTATTCTTTGTAAGTCTAGTACTTATTCTATCGGGCTCTTTTACCGAACCGCGAAGTTACGGGGACGTAAACACACCACCATCGTTTGTCAAGCGATGGTGGGAGAAAACACAGACACACACACACACACACACACACA
>NC_068999.1:34800358-34801604 GCF_001194135.2 Octopus bimaculoides | reverse complement strand
ATATATATATATATATATATATATATATATATATATATATAAGACGGGATTCTTTCAGTTTCCATCTGCCAAATCCACTGACAAGGCTTTGGTCGGTCCGAGGCTATGGTAGAAGACACTTCTCCAAGGTGCTACGCAGTAGGACTGAACCCGGAACCATGTGGCTGGTAAGCAAGCTACTTACCACACAGCCACTCCTCTTTCTATGTTCATAGTTTTTTGTTTACAATATTGAAAACAACATGCCACCAAAGAAAAAACGTAATCTCTCCAGAAACAAGTATAAAGCAAGGAGGATTGTAGAAAACCGAAAGCGAGAGTCTAAAGAGAGAATCGATATGAGATTTTCTCACGATCAGCAAAGGAATGTTACAGCACTTAATGCTGGATCATTAAATAAATGTTTTAATGATTAGACAAAGGTCCAATAGAATAACTGTCAGAAACAGACTACGTATAAATTCGTTCTTCACAACTCCTGAAGCTATTTTCAGATATGATCCATCCCATTCTTATAAAAATGATAACTCTGTCCAAATTGGTGTGTCAAACACAAACTGTCGTTTCTGAGTGCTTTAAAATTTTCAAATTAAACAAATGATATGTGCTGCTCAGGTGATCAGGTAACATTGCCTGCCTTACCAGCCCCTCCTCAACCTCTTATGGATCTTCAAGAAAGCACTTCCATCTAGTCAAAAGATTTTCTGAACAATATCAGATAATACAACTCTGCATTTCAAATAAAAATCGTTTTGTGCATCTAAAAAGAGAGACAAACATGAATTTACGCCGACGTCAAAGTTCAAGGGCAAGTCTATTACCTCATTGGTTCCCCGTTACCCACAAATAACAACCACAGTTTCTCCAAATTTACTTCATGGGTGATGTAGGACAACAAACTCGAAGGAGGTGTTAAAATTTCAGATGATGGGTCATGTTAGACACAGCACTGACTGCTGCAAATGAGAATATATCCACTGACATCTTTTCGGTGATTTCAAAAATCACATAACCCCCACGCCCAATTTTTCAAGACAGGTTAGGGCCTGAAATACTCCAAACGGACGCATGGTATGTTGCTTAGTCGAATTAGCCCATTATTTTCTCCACAAATATTTTGTTGTCAATGCTGCACATTCCCATATCACCAGTTTCAACATAACTGTAATATATTATATACAAACTATGCCATTTTAATCCCGAACAACGCCAGGTATCTCTGCTAATATATATATATATATATATA
>NC_068999.1:34799334-34799857 GCF_001194135.2 Octopus bimaculoides | reverse complement strand
GACGGAAACTGAAAGAAGCTCGTCGCATGTGTGTGTGTGTGTGTGTGTGTGTGTGTACGTCCCCGTAATCTAACCGTTCGGCAAAAGGAACGAATAAAATAAGTATCACGCTTAAAATGATCAGTACTGAGGTCTAACAAAATCGTCTAAGCGGTGCCCCAGCCTGGCCGCATTCTAATGACTGAAATACGTAAAAGATCTTTGAAAAAGACAGGTATTCTTCCTTTTTCTGCTTTTTTTCTTTTTTTTTTGAATGGGGACAAGAACAAATTGGAGGTAATCACAAGCCATAGACGTCATAACGTCACAAACAATTCATAGACGTAGTCGATTGGTGTTCACCTTGGGATCCACAAACACCGCTAGACCAGTTGACATTCTGGTTAATAATACGGTGTGTTTACTTTACGTCAGCCATCATAACAACCCATTCTATGCGAGTTCTTAATACTTCTGCTTCAAACAAACCACCAAAGAAATCTCCAATACATTCATGCTCATATCGAAAACATTTTTTGAAATC
>NC_068999.1:34798277-34799324 GCF_001194135.2 Octopus bimaculoides | reverse complement strand
TAATAATAATTATTATTATTATTATTATTATTATTATTATTATTATTATTGCTGTTGTTGTTGTTGTTGTTATTATTATCATTATCATCATCCTCATCATCATCATCATCCACATCCACATCATCATCATCATCATCATCATCATCATCATCATCATCCTCCTCATCATCATCACCATCGTCGTCATCATCACCACCATCATCATCATCATTATTGTTAAAAATCCCTCTCTATTTCTATCTATTTATAATTCACAATGTACGCATGTATGTATGTATGTATCTATGCGTGAATGTGTACTTGTGTCTGTGTAGGTATGTATGTATGTATGTATCTATGCGTGAATATGTACTTGTGTCTGTGTAGGTATGTATGTATGTAGCTATCTTGATCTATCTATCTATCTATCTATCTATCTATCTTTCTATCTATCGAGCTATCTATGTGTGTGTATGTTACTTTTCTCAATTGAACAGTACATAATACACAGACATACTTACACGCTTACACGCATCTAAATAGGCGCGCGTTCGCGTAAGTGTGTAAAATAAATGCGCACCAGTATATGCTTCCAAATAAATCCGATATAAATTTCTATATATTCACCCTGCTGGAGCCATCTATCGAACGAAAACGGCGCTGGTGTACTGAAAGAAAACAGCACAGCGGAGAAAGTGGTGATATTATTATGAAGCCATACATCTTAAAATATGTGTTGAGTTGTAAATCAATGTATATAGAAATATATATATATATATATGTGTGTGTGTGTGTGTGTGTGTGTGTGTGTATAACAAATGAAAGACAGAAGATGGAATATATATATATATATATATATACATATACATACATGGTGCAGCTGTAGCTGTGTAAGGCATTTCTCTAAGTACTATAGGGACACTGTGAAATAAATAAGAGTTTGTGTTTTCTTATAGAGACATTTTGATTCTGAGGCTATTGTGAGACACGTATTTGCCGTTATGTGTCTCCTTACTGATGAAATCCAGCTGGTTTTGCAAAAGAATAAGAGGAATTTGTTATATATAT
>NC_068999.1:34792454-34798144 GCF_001194135.2 Octopus bimaculoides | reverse complement strand
ATATATATATACATTCACACATATACATATACATATATGTATATCTATGTATAGATTGATTATATGCATATGGTATTCATATATATTGATCTGCATATCATATTTTTATGTGTCTGCATATGTGAATTTTTAAATCTGTGTATCCATGTATGTGTGTGTCTGTGTGCCCACGCGCGTTTTTTTTTTTTTTTTGATTTTAGTTTTGTGTGTGTGCATCAACTTAATATGCGAAATAAATATGAATTAGTGTTTTGTTATACTGAGAAATGCTATACATACACACACACACACACACACACACACACACACACACACACAAATACACACACACACATACAAACACATATATATATCTATATATATATGCATATGCAAATGTATATATTCATACGCTCATACATGCACATCTACACTCACACACACACATATACATGCATGTGTAATGTTATAAAATACAGGACAGGTATATACATACACATGCACACACACAGACACACACACATATGTGTATGTGTGCGTGTTTGTCTCTAGGTGCGTGTGTGTGTATGTGTGTGTATTTTAAGTTTATATGCATATATGTTGAGAATAGTTGTGAGCGCGTGTTTATGCATAAAGATATCTGAGAATATATCTGGTGCTATGGTGTAAAACAGTTATACAACCAGTCAGTATAGATTTAATCAATACGCGTTATAAGGGAACAAAATATTATCTTTAAAGAAAAAAAAAAATCATCCGCGAATAATATTCCAGGTATGTAAAGCAGGAAGTTGTGGTCCTCATTACTGTCCTATTATGTATTTTTTGTAGCATGGCTGTCACTATCACACACATAATAGCACTGATTGTTCATGTAAATGTAATTAGGGAAGTATAATGATGACGACATGATTGCCTAATTAAAACTTTAGCTTCATTTCAAAGTTCGACAACTCATCGTGGAGCCGTGGGCAATTCTTTTCAGTTGTATACGAAACTTGGCCAATACATTCTCTGTACAGTTTATTTATTTCTCTTGTGCTGACATTCTTCATGTGTGTGTGTGTGTGGGGTGTGTGTGTGTGTGTGTGTGTGTGTGTGTGTGTGTGTGTGCGTGCGTGTATATGGTTCCAATGTACTGCAAGCAAAAGACAGCGGCAGGAGAGAACAACACGCAGGTGTATTAGTTTGGAGCTCAGATAAAAATGGAAAAGAGACGATTCGAATCAACGCTCTTCGTCAGAAAAGGGTGAGAGGAAAAAAATGGAGAGAAAAAATGTGTCGAGGTTAACGGTACCATATGGTGATCAGCCATTAGACAATACCGTGAATGATTTTCTTACGAGTTCGAATATACCTCAAGCATATTTGAACTGGTGACAAGTTTGTATCTATACACTATCATTGCTTAGCATCGTATTTTATTTACGGAGAGCCGCTGAATAGAGCAACCAGTCATTGAACGATGGCGGGAATATCATAACACAGAACCTGTCACCCGTGTCAGTTTGCAGCACCTGCCTTCCCGTCCCCTGTGGTTGAAGAGGAGATAATCGCTCGCCCCAAAATATATGCATCCCACACTCTGGTTACCTGTAGTTGTGAGCTGATTCAGTGTTTTACACCTATTTGTCTACAGCGAGTAATTTGGTCAGTGAATGACAATCATAAGGGTTCGAACTATATTTGAAAACATGTTAACATTTTATAGACGCAGGAGTGGCTGTGTAGTAAGTAGCTTGCTTGCCAACTACATGGTTCCGGGTTCAGTCTCGCTGCGTGGAATCTTGGAGCCTAGATCAAGCGTGACATATAAGACATCTGCTGTTTTGAGGTTCGTCTCTGTGGTAATCTTCAAACCCATGGAGGCGAGCGTACTGATTAAGCCTTTCCTTACTCTGTCTAGTGTATGGCCACTTGCTCCCCTAGAGATGGCCAGAGCGTCATCTCTGTAGAGGCCAAAGAGGACAGACAGGAACTTTTTCTAAGGGTATGAGGTCGCATATGTCAGCGCTGTCGTAGGCTACTATCGCTACGTCAAAGGTGCTTCCAATCATTGGTCCACCTTTAGAGTCCCGGGGAGGAGAAACGTGATATTGCTGGCCAGTCACATCTGGCAACTAAGAGACGAAGGGAAACCATACTCGATCGCATTGAAAATACTCGAGAACCAAGGCCCCTACATCATCGGGACGAAACGGTGCAAGTTATACATTGCCGAACGCACGAGAATCCCAAAAGACTCGCTCGTGCAACTAAACTCCAGAACGAATATTTTGGGGCCATGCTCCAGGACGAAGATTTTTGGGCCATGCTTGCATTTTAGACAATTCCTGCTGGCCTTTTGGAATCCGCAAGGTGACGCTACAGCCGGAAACCAATAGCCAAGGCCATAGGGAGACAATCGTTTACCTTCGTGGTTCTTTGGTGACCGCAAGATGGCAGCGCGGCCGAAGCTCGATGGCCAATGGCAAATTGAGATAATCACCTAGTGTCTGCCTTTATAGCGATGCATCCTCCACCATAATTTGAAGACGTCTTAGGCTAGCAGTGCTTTGGGTGTAAAGATACGCCGTAAAATTAAACCCCTTATGAGTGAGCAACCCAGAGTAACCATATAAACCGGCCTCCCCTATTATAATATTAACTGCTCTATGTCTTAGGGTGTGCTTCTCCTCCGGATTTATGTATTACTACAAAGGATATATATATATATATATATATATATATATATATGAATATATATATATATATGTGTGCGCGTGTGTGTGTGTATGTATAGTTTATATATTTTTATGTATGTATATATACACACACACATATATAATGGACTTCCACACAGTTTCCCTGTAACAAATACACTCACAAGTCTCTGGTCGGTTTGAAGTTGTAGCAAAAGACACTTGACCAAGGACCCAAGGGGTGTATGTTTGTTTGTGCTTGTGTGTGTGTATGATATTTACTGACAATGTAACTATTATTTTTAGCACATATCTCATGACCACCTGATACCGTTCTCGTTTCTTTGTCACTCTAAAATGTATTGATGTTTTTCAATATTGTTGTCCTCATAAACCCATTTAATGGAATGATAATACACCCAAGTGTGGACCATTGCTGCGATTTAAACAAAAAATTAGGACCGTCCGTATTTTAAAATCCGATCTTTTAAAAAATTGGAAACGTGTGGAACTTTTAGGGTTTCTGGTGGATATAAAAATTTAAAAATTAAAAAAAAAAATTTCTGGAGCGTTCAAAAAATTCAAATTATTCAAAATAAATTATTTTAATAATCCTATGAATTCCTGTGTATAGAACAAAAATACGCAGAAATTTTCTAAAAATTCCAAAAAAATAAGGAAGCCATGAGAGGTTAAATGGGGTGGGGGGCTTAAAACAGAATTCTACCGAAAATTCTATGGTCTATTTAACCTTTTAGGATTCAGGTTGCTCTGTCAAATGTAATGTTTCTTTATTCACATATTGTAGCTTTGAGATTTCGATGCTTCGATTGTTTATTTCTAGTGTGACATAGTAGGAAGGATATTTTAGGTTAAGTGTGAGAGGCCGGATCTGGCCTGATTAAATATAAAAATAGTAGAAAATCTTGAGCGGAAATGGATGGAATCCAGTATTTAATAATACTCAATAGAAGAGCTTTCTGATTGAATAAGATTACCATCAAGTATTAAGTTATTTAAAACAGAGTTAAAAATGGCTTAAAACATGTTGAACGCAAAACGGAAAATGTCCTCAAATTACGTCCTACCATTTGAAATAGGAGGATGTCTAAGGATTTATTGTATGATTAACTTTTCGATACACATTTAAAAGAAATAAGCCATATCTGGGATACCTTTGATCCGAGGTCTTCTTTATCAAGGATGACCTAGAGTAAAACAATAATAAGAGAGCGCTGTGGCATATGTATATACACAGACACAAACACACATACACATACACATAGACAGAGAAATCTCGTGCTCATAGACTCCGCAGGTCCCTCTGAGACCAACGTGATTGATGTTGTTAATGTTCCACTCAAATCGCTGCAAATAGACGTCTGCAGGAAAAGATTCGATATTGGCGTTCTGGGGTGTAAGGAAAGGGGTAGGTGAATGTTTAGTGCTAGGTCTGGATATAGGGGAGGGTACGGTAGGGATGACGGGTGGAAGAGAATACACGAAAGAAGAGAGTTGGTGAGAATGGTTGTTACGAGACCAGAGGAATCTGAAGAAAAGAGGTCATTGTAAAAATTGAGAGATCCTGATAGATCGATCGATCGATCGATAGATAGATAGATAGATAGATAGATAGATAGATAGATAGATAGATAGATAGATAGATAGATAGATAGGGAGAAAGCGAGAGAAGGAAAGAGAGAGAGAGAGAAAGAGAAACATAACATGCATGTGGTGCAGAGTTGGCGTGAGTTGTGTTAGGGAAGTATTTCATGCCATTCAGCCGATCAACCTTTCGTTGGATATATGTATGTGTAGTAGCACCATCCCAGATGAAGCTAAATAGTGGTCTTTTTCTTCTTGAACCCTCCGATTCATAAGAACGGTTGTCCAGATTCCATAGTGTATAAGTGACCAAGATCACAACAGGATTCAAAGCAAAAAAAAATTGAGAAAAGTGGGAAAATTCGATTACATCGACCCGGTACTTGACTAGTGCTTTAATTTATCGACCCTGAAGGGATGAAAGGAGAAGTTGGTATCAGCGGGATTTCAAATCAGGACATAAAGTGCCGGAAGAAATGCTGCTAAGCATTTTCTCCGCTGCGCTAACGATTCTGGCAGCTTGCCAACTTGGATGTATATTAGATGCCTAGTCCAATACATACTTAGCATAATCGGATAGCCAGGACTGGAGTAGCCCGATTGATATGTTTGTATAGGCCAGAGTTGACCCGGAGCTAAATTGCGACATCAAGTTGGGGGAAGTATCTTGTGATGTATGTTCCGGCTCTTTCTATTCTTTGTGAATATAATTCATTGGCGTTTTAACGTCAATACAGACAGGTAGTCCTTTGCTGCCCTTAACGGAGCTGAGTGTGTTATAAGCTTTTGGGCCAAGTTTCCGATATAAGGAAAATTACCTCTCTCCCTTCCAGCAATCTCGGAGACCCTGAAAAGGAGAAAGGAGTCCTAGACATGGCTCTTCGCTCTCTGTCTAAACGGTAACAAAAACACTAACACCCACATACACAACATACAATTGTATTCATCACCCTACATTATGCACAACGACACTCGGGCATCAAAACACGCTCTTATATATCTAAGTATACATAAACGCACGCACACACACACACACACACACACACACACACACAAACACATACATGCAGGCGCGCACACACAAATACACAAACATACACACGTACACATACTCACATATACGTATATTTCTGCACACAACACCAATGAAATCAACAGCAACAATAGACATAAAGCCAGACAGAAGAGACATTTCATTGGCTAAACCCAGCAGCTGGTCAACAGAGTTCGTACTGATCAAATATGTCTTTGTCACTAGTGTGTATGATTGTTTATGTATGTGTGTATGTGTGTGACTAATATTCAGAGACATACATTATATATGCATATAGATAAATATATATAGATGTATATATATATATGTATATATATGCGTGTGTGTTGCGTATATATATATATATATATATATATATATATATATATACA
>NC_068999.1:34787006-34791406 GCF_001194135.2 Octopus bimaculoides | reverse complement strand
TAATAATAATAATAATAATAATAATAATAATAATAATAATAATAATAATAGCAATAATAATAATAATAATAATAATAATAATAATAATAATAATAATAACATATTCTGTATTGGCCATTAGGACCGAACACAGAACAAAAAGGGACAATATTACACAAGGGACAAGTGAAAGCTCAAGAAAAATTCGTGCATAAAAATAAAACAAGAATAGTCAACAACAAATGTTTAACAATAATATTTTCCAAAAGCGGGGAGTTCCACTTAGGGCCAGCCAAAGAAACCCACACGTCCTGGTCACCCCGACCGCCGAGGGCACCTCAGACAGGCAGACACCTCATTCCTTCTCAACTCTTCCGGTTTAGAAACACATGTTCAAAGCAGGCCTATTCACATGGGCCATCCTCACCACATTCACCCACCTATCAACAAAAATACTGAGTGGGGGCGGGCTGCACTTCCCTCTCCAGTTTCACTTTCCTTTTCAAATAGAACTTCAAATAGTCGATGAGGGCTTGGCCGAAGTGGAAAGTGTATGCTTTCAGTCATTTCAGTATCGTCCACCACATTATCTCTATCGCTATAGCCACCAGATAGATGAGATAAAAACTGCCCTCCCTTCCCGGCCAAAGGAACGTGGCGGAATGATACTCACAATGGACTTGGCTAATGACCGGATCCGTCCTACACGTGTCAACATCTCTTCGACAGGCATCCACATATCAGCAATGTCCGGACACTGGACAAGTGCAGGCAAAAGGGTTTCATCGCCCGGCGCACATCTCGGGCATGTCCGTCTGGCAGCATTTCCGTGTCTCTAGAGATTGTCTCAAACCGGTAGAATCTTCTAGTAGCAGAGATTTCTTGAGAATATCCATAGGCCTCGGTCCGAAAATCCTCCGGATAAAATTAGCTGACTGATCCCTCCTGACACCCAAAGTTTCCCCGAAGACATCGTCGCTCTTACCCACCACTAATCTTCTATAGAACTCCAATAGGAACTTCCACCGACCGCATTGCCTGCCAAGCAGAGGGCTGTGACCGCTTGCCGACACACCAGGTACCAAGCGCCCTTTCTCGTTCTACGCTTGATATAGGACTGTAGTTCCTTTCAATGAGACGAGTTGTGGAAAATACTGTCTCACAAATGACAACCACTCCTACTCACCTTTAAGGAAACGCTGGAGATATCGCAACCTCAGCGCGTGTCCGTGAATCATAAGCCACGGCAGGCCCAGTCCTCAACTCAGTGACTGCTAACAGCAGATGGACTATTTAACGAGTGGAACACGTTCCTTCCACAGATAGCGGTAGAGCAAGCTTATCAGTTTGGCCGCTTGGTCTAGGTAGCGGCAGCGAAGTAGGTTGTGGTCCTGCTCGTAGACTTATTGTTGCTGCTATTGATTGATGTTTTCGATATTGTGTGTCATATATTGGGAGGATGTCAGCTTCATAATTGGAATTAAATTCCGGAGCTGTGATGTCGCTGTTGCTGGTGGTGGTGCTGCTGCTGTTTGTCATCATAGTGGTTGTATGATGCACAGTACTTCAAACTTGGTGGGTGTTCGCCTTTCATTCCATATGCGGGGAGAAGGTGGAGGGCTCCATCGTGTCTTACAACGCACGATCAGAGCTGCCTTTTACTTCCTCCTCCACGTCAATGTTTGTTTACCAAATTTTCTTTTTTCAAAATAAAATGTATATTTTCTTATCAGATTGGAGTTCCCAAAGGGACACAAACAGCCAAGCAGACCAGACCTATGCAAATGTTGTGGTTTTGACAAACGTTTTGTAAAGAAGTAAACAATAAACAACTTCTGGAAACAAATATTAAAGCAAAAAAAATCTTATGAGCAAAAAACAAAAATGGTGTCTTCCGCTACTACTACTACAACAACTAATAATAATAATCCTTTCTAATAAAGGCACAAGGCCTGAAATTTGCAGGGAGGAGACTAGTGTTTCACTGATACTGAATTTATCAACTTCGAAAGGATGAAAAGCTAAGTCAGCCTCGGCAGAGGTTTGAACTCAGAACATAAAGACGAACGAAATGCGGCTAAACATTTTACCCGGCGTGCTAACGATTCTGCCAGCTCGCCGCCTTAATAATAATAATAATAATAATAATAATAATAATAATAATAATAATAATAATAATAATAATAATAATAATAATAATAATAATAACAACAACAACAACAACAACAATAATAATAACAATAATAATAATAATAATATGCCGCGAAAGCTGTGGGTGTAAATGTAGTAGATGAAATGATGGGCAAGGAAGAGTTTAACCAAACGGCTGAGAAGAGATAAGAAGACCTTCGTGAAATGAGAATGCATGGACAGTTTGAAAGGAATGCACAAGATGTTAAGAATAATACAGCATCGTGGACATGGCTTGAACGAGGTGGTTTGAAGCGTACCACCGAAAGCCTGATCATTGCTATACAAAACCAGGCTCTCGCTACCAATTCAGTGACATATAACATCTATAAAACCTCTGACACCCAGAAATGCAGACTCTGTGGAAAGAGTGTGGAAAATGTGACCTACTTGGTAAGTGGATGTGAGAGCCTTGCACAAAAAGAATACAAGCGCCACCATGATAAAATGTGTGTATCTTCATTGGCTCTTATACCATAAATACCAATAAGAAGTAACAGAGAACTGGTATGAGCATGAGCAAGTAAAGTTATGCAGGAGGATAGAAAAGTAACGATACACTGGGACTATGATTTTCAAACAGATCGTGTAATCAAACACCATCAGCCGGATATTATCATATTGAGTAAGAGAGACAAATACTGTCAGATCACTGATGTAGCGATACCAAATGACATGAATGTTGTAAGTAAAGAGGTTGAAAAAATCACCAAGTACACCGTATGGAAAGTGGAAATGGCAAGACTGTGTGGAATGCGAGAGGGTAATGTAAAAGTGATAGCAATGGTGATCCGAGAGTTGGGTTCAATCCCATTGAGACTTCAAGACTTCTTAAGTCAACTGGAAATCCCATGCAAAATTGATGTCTTGCAAAAAGCAGTCTAATTGGGCACAGAGCACATCGTAAGGAAAGTATTATCTGTCTGAGGTCCTTGTTGTGACTTGACAGATGACTAAAGACGCCGGTGCATTTTTACTTACACTGTGTTACGCAGGAATAATAATAATAATAATAATAATAATAATAATAATAATAATAATAATAATAATAATAATAATAATAATAATAATAAATTGGTTTTTTTTCTGATTTGATTACCAATGGCTCTATGGTACAATACGATATTATACAAATAACATCGATACGGTTTGATAAACACAAATTTATATATATTACATACAGACACGCATACACACATGTATGAATGTATGTGTGTGTGTATACATACATAAATATATATTTACATATAGACATATACACACACATATATGTATGTATATATGTATATATATATGTATATATAATTCATATATGTATATATATGTGTATTAATATATATGTGTGTGTATGTGTCATATACCACCCACACTCGTACATTCATATTATTAAGAACTTAATGGATATTAATATATTAATTAAGCAAATATCCCTGAAAGAATGAGACAAGTCTCAGCATAGATTAAGCCACACCAAATTATTGACAGCTACAAGCCTACGTCTAATGCGGAATATATGTCAAATTTGCGTAATGTCTTATTTACCCAATCACCTTTTATTATGTTTCATAATATTGCCCAAAGTAAATTTTCTTTATTTCTGTCTGTCTCCTAATTTCATCTCTTTCAAAGATATGAATGCAAAATAGTTTTTCTATAATAAATAATCAGTTGCTTCGTGTAAGTTATTTTTTAATTTCGTTTCAATCTTTTGGTTCTTTTTTTTTCTTCTTTTTTTTTTACAAAATCAAACTAATTTATTACGCTTCCGATATTCCGTACAATCTATGATGTGTGCTTCAGTGTGTGTGTGTGTGTGTGTATATATATCAGACAAGTAAGTAAATTTCGAACGCACGCATATAAAGCAGCAAGAACATCAGAGAAAGACTGGGTATTTACCCTTATAAGACGGGAAAAGAGTTGCCAATATATATATATATATATATATATATATATATAAAATTAATCCAACCATGAACAAGCAAGAAAAGACAACAACGCGAGGACGTGGTACAAGTACAGTGTTATTGGACGCTCAGGAAAAGAAAGAAAAGACAGAGGATTTCACGTTTGAGCGGTGCTCTTCATCAGAAATATAGAAAAAGTCCAAAGATGGGAAGACGGAGAAAGAAAATCGCCAACGATATACACGCTTATTTTTTAATAGAAAACATGACATAACACTTCTTACGGCCACTTCCAATAAATATTTCCATAGATTACTGCTAGTT
>NC_068999.1:34775564-34783844 GCF_001194135.2 Octopus bimaculoides | reverse complement strand
TAATGGGGACGATTTGTTCGACTAAACGCTTCAAGGCGGTACTCTCAGCACAGCCGCAGTCAAATGATAGTCAAATAAAAGATTGAAAGTATATATATATATATATATATATATATATATAAACAAATAGTAAATGAGTATATGCATATATACGTACAGGTATGGGCATACCGACGTCCACCTGTATGTATAGGTGCATATCTGGGTACAGGACATTGCAAACAAAACGTAGACGAGAAAACACACAAGCCACATAGAGAACATTCTTCTTCATCAGCTACCCCCGTTTTAACACTGGCGTTTCGAAGAGCTATATGTATATATATATATATATATATATATGTATATAAAACATACGTGATTATTTGATCTGGGGAAGATTTGGTTGTTATTTCTTGCCGGTCAAGCGATCGAGTAGATCAGCGATAAGATGTGTAAACTGAGGCCGACGGGCTCTTCAGAGTAGCACACCTAACGAAAAATTACCTGGAACTGTAACTACGAGTGCGGCGCACTTCCCGAAAAAGGTGGCTCAATGCCTCTTGATAGAGGGTCTCCCGTTGACTTGTTGGGTAGATGTGGGAGGTGAAATTGTAAGTAAGGATTCTACGAGTAAGACAAGTGCGGTGGATAGTGAGAAATGTCGGGAGATATGTTGCTCTGAATATATCTACGTTTGTGAGGAGATGCGTATGAATGTGTACGTGTGCGTATGCGGTGCGTGATGGTGATGATTGATGATGTGTTTGTGTGTATTTGTGGTATGCACATGTGTGTGTCTGTGTGAGGTATGGTGATTGTGTATGGTGTGTATGTATATATATATATATATATATATATATATATATATATATATATATACCTGCGTAGATTAGACATGGTACATGGAGACGGATTGACGCCTTATAAGACAGGACAAGAATAGACTCACTCATGCGAGCTATTGCCTACACTTTTGTTTCTAGGGACAGTTTTTGAAGGGTGCCTGTATATATATATATACACACACACACCCATATGTACATATAAAGAGAAGGGGAGAGAGACCCTTCAATATACGTGTGAGTGTGTGTGTGTGTGTATGTGTATACATGCTTGTATATGTATGTATGTACTTGTATATGTATATTTATACATGTATATACACAAACATATATGTATACATATACATACACATGTATGTATGCATTTGTTTATATATATATATATATATATATATATATATATATATATATATATATATATATATATGTATATATATATATATACACACATTTATAAAAGTGTGTGTCTAAATACATGTATAGACACCTGTCTACGTTATCATTACTATACTATCTCTATCTTAATGTTTCCTACAACGGCACACTCATAAATTCATTTCACAGACTCACACAGGTACACACACATACACACAAAACACATACATGCAGACATACATACACAGGCACACACATACACACACAGCGACACGTACGCACGCTTGTATAAATGTCCAAAGTTTTGAGCGTGTATATCTGTACTTCTGCGTTTATGTGTATATATAAAGTCACATTTCAAATACTCTCTTGGTTACTCATATATACACATCTACACATGTCTGTTAGGGAATACATATCTCCTCATTGCTCGCTGGCCCTAATCCAATATCGACACACATTTCATCACAAACTTTTAATAGTTTTAAAATGACCGATCTGTGTATTTTTAAAGAAATGAAGCCAACACTGGATAAGACCTTAATTACAACCCGAAAGTCTCCTTAAATTGAAACAACATGTACAATAACGCATGATAACTGTTAAAGAGTTTGTCGAGCAGCTAAATCTAGCCACAAAATCTCTCTCAAATAGCCGTGTGGTTAAGGAGCTCGCATTATAGCTGCATGCTTTCGGTTTCAGTTCCGCTGCGCGGCATTTTGCGCGAGTGTCTTCTTTTACAGCCCTAAGTCAGCCAATGCGTTGTGAGGGAATATGGTGAACGAAACTATGTGGAAGCCTATCGCATATATATAGTCTGTGTGTGTGTGTGTGTGTGCTTGTCACCCTACTACTTTATTTATTAGTCACCGTAACAACCGGTTCGGCAAAAGAATAGAAATCAGACTTAGAAATTAATAACTGGCGTTTATTTATTCGACTAAATACTTGGAGGTGGTGCTACAGCATGGTCGCTCTCCAATAGTAGAAACAAGTAAAATATAAAAGATATGGAAAGGGAAACTCTTAATGCACATTTAGAGTTACAATATAACACTGGCTTCGTTCAAATTTGAGTTATCAACTTTTTATTTGGGTGGCTGATGTGTAAATTTTCGTCGTCTCAGGGTAGATTGCTGTGTGTTTCTCGGTTGACCAGTTGTTTTGTTGATGTCTGAGTACTGGTTATTGTAGCGAAGTTAGACCTCGTGAAAAACGAAGAAGAAAGAGATTATATAAACCAGCTTCAGGTAGTTCAGCTAATCCATCAGTTCTTGATCGTGTCAATTTTAAGGTAATTGAATTTCATGCCACCCCACGAGAAAGTAGGTTTCTGCTACAGGACATCCGGATCGCTTTTCAGTTTGGGTTTGCTCTTACTCTAACGTCTTTTCTTTCTGTTTAGTTTTTTGTTTTTCTTTTTTATCCCTTTGGTTCCCGCCGGTTTGTCATTCATCTCCAGCCCCCAAATATTTACTCTTATCGCTGGTACTAATTTTTAGCTTAGTGAACAGAGGCAAAGTAAAATGAAGTCTTACTGAAGACTAAAACGCGTCACGAATCCAACTCACGACCTATCGATCGTGACCCGAGCGTCCAAACTACTAGGCCACACACGTTTACATTCTGCCAAATACTCCTTGATGATGGTGGTTCTTAATATATATCTAACATAAAGGCCTGTGAGCTAGCGGAATCGTTAGCACGCCAGACAAAATGCCTAGTGGCACTTCGTCAGACTTTACGTTCTGAGTTCATATGCCACCACCGTCCACTTTGCTTTTCGTCCCCTTCGAGATCGATAAAATAAGTACCAGTTGAGCACTGTAGTCAATGTAATCCACTTACCCTTTCCTCCGAAATTGCTGGCCTGTGCCAAAATTTGAAATCAGTATATACCTAGTATAGGGAGGTGAGCTGGCAGAATCGTTAGCACGCCGGGCGAAATGCTTAGCGGCATTTCGTCTGTCATTACGTTCTGTGTTCAACTCTGCCAAGATCAGCTTTACTTTTTCATCCTTCCAGATCCATAAAAAGAGTGCCAGTTGAGCACTGGGATTAATGTACTCGACTTACACCCTCCCTAGAAATTGCTGACCTTGTACCAAAACGTGAGATCAATAGATGTCAAATATAATAATATATAAGGCGCTGAACTGGAAGAAACGTTAACTCACCGGGCAAAATGCTTAGCGGCATTTCGTCCGTCTTTACGTTCGGATCTCAAATTCACCCGTGGTTGGCTTTGCCTATCAACCCTTTCGGGGTCGAGAAAATAAAGTACTAATTGAGCACAGGGGTCGATGTAATCGACTTACCCCACCCCCAAAATAGCACGCCTTGTGCAAAAATTTGAAACCAATATATATATGTCTAATATATGCACAATTTCCTGTACATTCCATGATAGTTATAGCCAATAAGTGTAATAAACAAAATCAAACGTGGCGTGATTTGAACTCAGAACGTAACGTTAGCAAAAATAGAAAAAAGAAGCATAATGTATTTAATGTGTTTCAATGATAATCCATCAGCACCAAGCCGAAACCCGTCGCTGCCGTCCTCTCACTCCACAAAATAAACGAGAATATATAAATGCGTTAATAAAAAATCAAAGAGGTATGGTATTTAACGGGTCTTCTGTGTAGCTGAGTAATTCTATTATCACTCTTCAATTTATCTCCCTTCTTTTCTTTTTTTCTTGTATTCTTTTTGGCTTTATTGATGTCTTCTGCCTTTGTTGTTTCTTTTTAGTTAGCCACGTTAAGGTTATTGCTATTGTCGTTGTTATTGCTGTTACTGTTGGTGTTACTGCAGTTAAATGTAGTTCTTGTTATTCTTGTTATACTTTTTGTTCTTATGTTCCTGAAAGATTTTAATTGTCCAGAACTGTTCCGCGTTTTATTAGTGAATATGTTTCGGTCTGTTTTATGAACTAGACTCAACAATATTGTAAAATAACACTTCACATTTATTCGTCATTTATAACTATAATCTATTACTTTTGTAGTTTTTATTTCGTTCATCTCTTTATCTCCATTTCTACTTAACTTTTTTATTTCTTTTTTTTTTTTCCTCTCATTTTTTTTTCTCTCTCTTTTCAGAAAGGTTAACAACAAGCCATTCGCCCTCACCAGTCAAACATTTAACAATTCCTTCCTGATGGAAATACTAAGTCATTTGCCGGACAATTGATGACATACAGTGGGGGTGAATGGTGGAGGTGGTGGTAGGCAGTCGATCATCCTACGATATTCTGAATGTTCTTGGCTCCTTTAATGCCGCTGTTAATAATTTACAGTTGTCTTTTATTAACACACATACACAGACACACTCACTCAATCCGAGTGTTGTGCGTGCGTTAATTTACGTTAAGTAAAACAGAGATAGCTTTTCAAACTGCAGATTCGTTCGTTCGGTTGGCTATACATAATAGGTAATAACTGCAAATAATGAAACTGCTGTAGATTGACGATTGCTGACATACATCAGGAGATGCATGTTCAACAGCAATCTCCTAATGCATATCTTTGAAATTCTCACGGAAGAATTTCATCATGTATTGGCAAGTCGAAATAAGCTTATTTGTTTTCTTTGTGTTTTTTTTTTCATTTAACATTCGTAAATGAAATGCAAGTTTTGTAAATGGTACACGGATCAAACAGTGCAATGGCATTTTGTATAAAGTCGTCTTTACTTACAAAAGCAACCAGTTCAATGTCCATTTAAATATGTTAATTAGGTAGCAATATATTCGAAAATCAATTTTGCCAATAAGGCACAATTATGCTTCAAATTATTAACTGGATTTATATTCCTTAATAAACCTGTTATATAAGAGCGCCGCTGTTTGGTTTAAACATTGATGAATCTCTCTATATATCTCATGCTATTTAAAGCGATTGTAAAAGAGTTTTTACTCGAAATATCAAAACTACTTCAGTATTTCTAAGATAAAGTTTCAGTGTCTTTTTCATTATTATTTATACATTTAATGTTATCTCAGTGTTGTTATCATCTTTCATAACACTTCAATTTTAAGTCTATGTTTTCTTATATTTGAAAATAGTGATATTGTCAATAGTAATGCTTTGTTTCAATATACGAGTTCCGTATCATTGTAAATACAGAAATTTATTTACACATGCGAAAGAACACCCAAGTACCATTTGTAAGTACCATTGTGTCATCTCTACCGTTTGTAACTGTTGAACAAAGATGGCACACTAGTCGACTGTTGGCTACGTTATCCTCACCGCATCCTCATCACGTTAGCTGATTGTAAGATTGCTTTGATTGAACATCTCTAGCCTTTTCTCCAAGATGGCTTACTCATTAGTGGAAAGAGTGGAGATTGTGGAAGCGTATATGAGAAAGGGTTCTATTCAGCAAACAGGTGACTTTTTGAAGTCAAGTTTTTGGATAAAGGCTTCCTGGTAAAGAGAACGATACAAACGTTAGTGAAGAAGTGGTGCGCTATGGGGTCGGTGCACAACGCCTCCGCCGGACGTTGTTTAGGACGTTGGCCAAATAATTACTCGATGTTCAAAGAAGTTAATACGTAAATTGGTGCAGCAGTCACACATATGCAGGAGGTCATGCCAACAGGTATTGAAAAGTCTAAAGTTCAAGCCATATCATTTCACATGTGTACAGCAATTAAAAGCTTACTTTTCGGCCGAAATAACACAAAGACACTTACAAGTGAAAGGATGGGTGCTTTTTCGTATGTGTAGATTTATTTCTGTACTTACACTATGCTACGGAATCCGGGCTACTTTTTCGAACGCCATCCTCTATTATATACAAATATTATTGAAGATAACTATACTCCATCAATTTCTTGTCTGCTATTGTCATTATGCAGAAAATCTGAGCACACCGGTTGAATGCTTGGATTTTATAGATTTTTTTTTAAATGTCCAATCTTTTTTAATCAGTCAAACCCTTCCTCGCAAAAAAAAAAAAATTAATTATATACAAATTCTAAACCAAAATAATCCAGAAGATTCTAGCTGTTGAACGAAGCCATTTTTGAAATCAAGATATGTGACTGTTGTATCTTCCTGAAAGGTGGGGCTATTAATTATCAGAAACTAGTCAAGCAGGAATATCTTTTATTTTTTTTTATCTGCAACAGTCATTAGACTGCGGCCATCCTGGGGCACCGCCTTGGAGAACTTTTAGTCAAATGAATCGACCCCAGATCTCATTTTCTTACAAGTCTGATACATATTCTTTTGCTGAACCACTGATGTTACGGAGACGTTAACAAACTAACAGCAGTTGTCAAGCAGTGGTGAGGGACTAACACAGATTCAAAGACAGACACATCCACACATTGTGATAGATAGATAGATAGATAGATAGATAGATATACGACGGTGTTCTTTCAGTTTCCGCCTACCAGATCCACTCACAAGGCTTTGGTTGGCCCGAGGCAACAGTAGAGGACACTTGCCCAAAGTGCCATGCAGTGGGACTGAACCCGGTTGGGAAGCAAGCTTCTTACCACACAGCCACACCTGCAAAACTTCATAAAGCAAAACAGCAATTTTCAAAAGTGAGTGAAGAAACTCTTCTTGAAAGGACATATGCTTTGAAAAGTTCATGCTTTTTTTTTCTGTTATGCTCTGATCGTACTGACAATGTCAAGGAGTACAAAGGTGCAAAGTTTTGAACTATTATACGTGTAAGTTGTACATAAATAGACCCACTGAGAGAAGCACCAAAGATTATTTTACTTTTTATGTAGAAATTTTACAAAATGTAGGATAGTTTATTGTTATGATTCCTCAATATCAAAAATTAAACATTTTCTGAGTTTTAGTAAAGATTGTTTGCCAACATAACATGGCAGTCCTGGCTTAGGACGACTGTTGCTGTAATTTAGCCCCAGGAGACATCGTTTCCAGCTGGCTATACAATACGATCTGTGTCCTTATATTTTCGAACAAGGGAATTTAGCACCCCCACTCAGCTCAAAGCAATATCTGTGTATCGCGATTTCCGGGTTATTTCCCTTCACCAACACAGAATAATTGTGCTGATACACAGATATTGCTTTTAGCTGAGTTGGGGTGCTAGATTCCCTTGTTCGAAAATATAAGGACACAGATCGTGTCGTATAGCCAGCTGGAGACGATGTCTTCTGGGGCTAAATTACAGCAACATTCGTCCTAAACCAGGACTGCCATGTTATGTTGGCAAACAATCTTTACTACAAAGTACTGTTGCTGAATATCTCACGTTGTGAGATTTAAAAATGGTAACTATCTAATTTTCTGAGTTATATAAAAGCTCAAAAAAAAGTTTTTTTTTTCTTTCCAGTGACTTCTGCATTGGTTACTGCTTCCAAACTTGGCTGCAATATTAAGGAATACATAAGCAGGTGGGCCAACAGAATAGTTAATACGCCGAGTAAAATGCTTAGTGGAATTTCCTCCGTTTTAACGTTCTGAGTTCAAATTCTACCGAGGCCGACCTTGCTTTTCGTCCTTTCAAGGTCGATAAAATAAGTATCACTTGTGCATTGGGGTCGATGTATCCGACTTACCCACCTCCCTTCTCCTGCCTCCCTGTAATTGCTGGACTTGTGCCAAAATTTGAAATCAATATTTAGGAATGCATAATCTATGGAAGGACATATTCGAGAAAATTCTCACCTTTTATTTTTAATCGCAAATGACTTTTCATTTATATAAAAGCATGTGTGGAAGTTAGCATTTAAATAACAACATCAGAAACAACAGCCAAAACAACAGCAGCAGTGGCAGCAACAACATCAACAACAACAACAACTGCAGTAGCGCCAATAACAATAAGAGCAACAAGAACTGCTTCTACGGTCAGAAATAAAACATTGACGACAAACAGTAGCAACAATTAAAACAGTAACAACTTCAGCAACCACAACTACAACAATAACTACTACTACTACTACTACTACTACTACTACCACCACCACTACTTCCACTACTACTCCTACTACTAATGCTACTATCAGCAGCACCACCACTACTACTATTACGAAACCTGCCAATTTAGCTACAACTACAGCAAAAACAACAGTAACAACATC
>NC_068999.1:34774780-34775554 GCF_001194135.2 Octopus bimaculoides | reverse complement strand
ACCACTACCACCACTACTTCTACTACTACTACTACTAATACCACCACCACCACCACCACCACTACTACCACCACCACCACCACCACCACCACTACTACTACTACTACTACTACTACTACTACTACTACTACTACTACCACCACCACTACTTCCACTACTACTCCTACTACTAATGCTACTATCAGCAGCACCACCACTACTACTATTACGAAACCTGCCAATTTAGCTACAACTACAGCAAAAACAACAGTAACAACATCAGCAACAACTACAACAATAAAAACTGCTCCAGCCACTATAACAACAACAGCAACAGCAACGGCCACAGCACCAGACCGACAACATTGACTACAACAATAAAAACTACAAAACTAGGACAACTGCAACTACTATAACAAACACGAATGTCAGAAGTTATCTTTGAATGACTTCACTTTAAATCTTTAATCACATTAAAGAGTCTCTCCTCATAGCACCACAACCCAAACCCTCACACATACTCACCTTTTGAATTCACAAATCACACTAATTAGGATGTTTAATTAATAGTAGTCAGGTGCAATTAAGGTAGACGACAGGCAATAACTATCGCTTTTGTTGCCGTTTGTTTTCTTGTTAGCGTTGTTGTTGATTTTGTTGTTGTTGTTGTTGTTGTTGTTAAAATGGGGAATCTCTGTAAAACACTCGGATGGTTATAAGTACAGGACTGGGTATGAATATTGACGGATTTCTATCTATCTATCTATCTATCTATCTATCTATCTATCTATCTAT
>NC_068999.1:34770897-34774680 GCF_001194135.2 Octopus bimaculoides | reverse complement strand
TGTGTTGAGCCCTGTGTGGCTAATAAAGAAACCTATCTATCTATCTTTCTTTCTATCTATCTATTTATTTATCTATTTATTCATCTATCTATCTATCTATCTATCTATCTATCTATTTATTTATTTATATATCTATCTATCTATTTATCTATCTATCTATTTATCTATCTATCTATCTATCTGTCTGTCTGTCTGTCTATCTATCTATCTATCTGTTTAATACATACACACCTAGATCAATGTACTTTCTTAGTTCAGCTGTTGTTATTTTATATTAGTCCTCTATCTGTGTCAGGTCACGACTTCCTTCTGAGCGGGTCATCATAATAGTCACCATCAGCATTATTTTCAAGAATAAGTTCGAAATTATGCACAGTGGTTGGTCCACTTTTAGCATCAGTCACACTCTTAAAACTTCGCGAAATTGATCCATACAAGTTCTGAACGATTGGTAGGAGAACTTTGAGCTGTTATTCACGTTAAACCGGCCATGCCTCTTTCAGCGATGATGGTGGAGGGAAGCGGCTGCTCACTAGCTGCTCTAAAATGCACCGTAAATGTTCAATTATATTGAGATCCGGTGGGTGATTGTAGGGTGGGAATTGCAATCTAAGTAGTGGACTTCACTTTTGTGATCTTCGTATTAACTGCGTTCTTCATAACCAATTTTGAAAAATGTAAGTCGTGTAAAACAGTAAGTGCATTTTAAACCTGGAAGATTGCGCTACCTACAGGAATCAAGTTTGTACCATAAGATGAATAAGGTGGTACTCCACCATGACCGAAGTCCTACGACTGAAACCGTTAAAAGAATAGCAGCATGATCAGCCAAAATACTAAGATAATTCACAGCGTCAACATTGTCATGTAGAACAACTAAAGAACCAATAAAATTTCGCTACATGGTTGCCCAAATCATCAAAGAGCCACCTCCAAGCGTCACAGTAGGAGCCAAAGTGTCAGGGTTGAAGACTTCTTTCGGATGTCTTCACACATAAACTTGCCCTGGAGAGGTGAAAATGGATGAAGGATGATTTAGTAGAGATGACATTGTTCAATTGACCTATTGTCCATGGACCACTTCTGATAGTCAAGATACCATTATTCCCCTTATTGAGGTTTAGTAATTGCAGTCCTCCCATGGTATCGAGTTTTATTTACCTCAGTTTTGCAATGGCGATATGATTTCAGGGACCGTATCTTCGAAACATTAACCCTTTAGCTTTTAAATATCCGGGACAAATATTCTACGTGGTTTATGTTAGAACTGACCAGGTCTGGTCTCTCACACATACCCTAGAATGTCAATTTTAAGCATAAACAATTACATCCTCCAAATCACAAGACTACAAAATTATGCAGGGTAAATTCAAAACAATGTGAATAAATAAACATTACATTTGACAGAGAAATCTGATCGCTTAGGATTAACTCTTTAGCGTTCAGATTCAGCAGCTTTGGTCATTGAAAATCCAGTCAACTGTGCTCCAAAACCTTGTGTTTTGGAATTCAGACGTCATGCATTTCAACTTATTTAAATACTAACTTAAAAGCCGCACTCCGAGCTGACTTTTAAGCAGCCTCCTGTGGAGGGTTAATAGGGCCTGCAGCCAAAAACTGAAGACTGTGTCCATAATGATTATATGTCCGTGCTGTTTGATCAGAGATTAAGGACGTATGAGAATTCTGTAATGCAATCATTCTATAGTTCAAGCCTCAAGTTGAATTCCAGTTGTTGGCCAATTTATTTCAAAGTTCTTATCTCGACGTAAAATTAACAGAGCGAATGTCATTTATCTCCCCTTTTATCTCTGACGTTATCTGACAAACGCCAACCAAGATGGTATGAGTCAGCCAAGATTTGCCTGTTAGAAGTAGCGACCCAAATGCTTTTAAATCATATCACAATTTTGAATGTTCAAGAACGAAATGAAGAGCCGATTTTCAATCCGGGATCATCTTGATTCCAAAAAAGCTTAATACGTCTATGTAGAGCAAATGTAGACTGAGATACAGGCGTCCCAGGCAGACAGAATTTCGCTTTTATTATGATAGACAGATATCTACAAAAAAGAGAAAAAGAAAACTAGAGTTAATTTATGAAGCACAAGACATACTTAATTACACATAAATGCATATAGTATGGGTCAAACGTAACGCACCAAAACATGACATTTAATTTATATTACGTAATTATTATTACTGTCTATTTTGTCCATTATGTACAAATACATGTTTATACATCACTATTTTATTTATGTTATTCAGTTTTGGATAAATTGATGCATGTCTGACAATTCCGGAGCGCACTGAACTTATTTTGTGCGTGACTTTTGGCCCATCCAGTATGCAGGCTAGTACTGTTTTGGATGTGTCATATTGTCAATAGGAAAAAATAA
This sequence comes from Octopus bimaculoides, assembly GCF_001194135.2. NCBI lineage: Eukaryota > Metazoa > Mollusca > Cephalopoda > Octopoda > Octopodidae > Octopus > Octopus bimaculoides. The sequence continues at coordinate 34,772,281 of NC_068999.1, read as the reverse complement.
TTAAATGAAAAGTGATGTTTCTAATATTCTATCCACCCTCAGTCGGTGAGCTGGCAGAATCGTTAGCGCTCTGAATTAGCGCTTAGCGCTCTGAATTAGCGCTTAGCGGTAATTCGTCCGTCGTTACGTTCTGAGTTCAAATTCCACCGAGGTCGATTTTGCCTTTCGTCCTTTCGGGATCGATAAATTATGTACCAGTGAAACACTGGAGTCGTTGAAATCAACTAGTCTCTTCCTGCAAGATTTCAGTCTTTCTGCCTGCAGCAGAGAAGAATATTCTATCCACCCTCTATATAATACATTGAGCATGTGAGTGTGTGTATGTCCTTATGTGTGTGTGTGTGTGTGTGAGAGAGAGAGAGAGAGAGAGAGAGAGAGAGAGAGAGAGGCAGACAGACAGAAAGACTGTATGTTCGAAGTAAGTATCCGCATGCTGGAAAGGAAGAAAATTTGAAACTGCAAAACTTCGCGAAAACATTGCACTATATATTTGCGTCGACCTCTGCAGGTGTCGACAGGTCCACATATATTTGCGTGAAAATAGATTTATTGGGCAGAACAGGGTCTATCATTAAAATTTATAGACTACGAATGCTAAAAGCCACTTGAATAAGAATTTGAAATACCGTAAGGGCAAATGGTACGAGGAATTTAACAGGTCTCAATTCTTAGCACAATGAGATAGCGTCATCATCATCATCATAGTTGTCGTCATCTTCATTGTCATCGTCTTTGTCGACGTCATCGTCTTTGTCGACGTCATCGTCATCATCATCACCATCGTCATCATCAACCACCATTGTCGTCGTCCTCGTCCTACTCTTTCACCTCCTTCTCATCACGACCATCTCTACCAGCGATGCTACTTCTGTCATCATTACTCTCAGCCACCACCTTAATCATCATCATTGTCACAACCTCCAGCACCACTATCTCCATGATCATCATCATTATCAGCACCACCACTACCACCACCACCACCACTACCCCCATCATCATTATCATGATCATCACTATCACCATCATTATCATCATCAACATTATCATTGTCACCATCATTGTTATCGCTGCTGTTGTCGAGGCGTTCATCGGTCTTCCAGTGCCTTTTAGTGGGTGCTGACACGTCATATGTCGTGCAGCGATGGTGGACAGCGGAAAGTGGACAATTTCCGCTGACTGCCACTAATTAAACATGTATGTACGGTGTGCAGACCAATGAAAGGCCGAAGTCGACAGGCATAAAATGTTGCATCTTTAGTAACGTTAGCGTGGCTAAAGCGATAAAGCGTCCCTTATAGGGATTAAACGTACATATATACATATAAATACATACATCTACATGTAGGTCTCCACGTGAATATATATATATATATATATATATATA
>NC_068999.1:34766178-34770756 GCF_001194135.2 Octopus bimaculoides | reverse complement strand
ATGAGAGAGAGAAAGAGGGGAACGGACAGACAGTGGCATAGATAGACAGACAGACAGACAGACAGACAGATAGATAGATAGATAGATAGATAGATAGATAGATAGATAGATAGATAGATAGATAGATAGATATATTGATTGATTGATAACGCGTGCGCGCACACACGCGCACACTCACACACACCTATGCAAATATAAATAAACATATAGATATTTATATACGCACTCACATACCCTTATATATATATATATATATAGATATATATATATATATATATATATATATATACTGCATACTTACACGAATATATCCGAGTGTGTGTGTGTGTGTGTGTGTGTGTGTGTGTGTATGTGTGTGTGTGCATGTGAAATCAAGGGAAATATATGGCGGTGTAAGGAAATCCTTAATACCAAATTTGCGTGAAAGACTGAACTATCTCTTCCACTTGATGGTTATTAGAAAGAAATAAACGCCATTTTCTTTTGTCATCTATTCATACATCGATACGTACATGCATACAATATATGTGTATGTGCTTGTGTGTGTGTTTGTGCGTGTGTGTGAGTGTGTGTACGTATGTATGCGTATATGTGTATATCTGTAAAGTATCTCTGTATGTAAATATAATGTCTGTCTGTTCGTATCTGTGTGTGTATATGTATGTAAACTTATGTATGGATATATATATAATGTATATATTATATATGTATGTGTGTGTGTGAATATCTGTGCATACACATGTGTATGTGTATATTTATGTGTGTGCGTGTGTGTGTGTGACAATTTTGTCACTTATCTTTCCAAGATAAGTAAATGAACCAATTGGAATTGAACTTAATCAGTTCATGTCGAATAAATAATAAATTTTCTATAAATTTTCTATTGGCTTGTAAATTAATTTGTTCGTTTTGTTTGTTTTTATTTTTTTGTTTTTTGCCATTTATATCGATCCTTAGTTTTCATTAACCATATTAACAAATCAGTTAATAATTTCTCCATTGTTCACCAATTCTTGCCAACGCGCCACGACTTTGTTAATGCGTTGACGGTTGAAATCACCAAGTCTTGACTCGAAGGATTCATCGAGTCACCTTTTCAGTCAGTTCCACACGATTGTCTAACAGAGCCCCTCGCTGACTGTTGGAGAGTAGACGAGTACATTAGAACTTCCCACCTGAGCTCTTGAACAGCATTTTTACTTGGCGTGGAGAGAACATTGTCCAGTTGAAGAAGCATGGCCATGACACCAGCTGGGTCCTTTCAGCTGGATTACCTCGTTGATGAGGTACATTTGCTGAACGTAAAGTTCTGTGTTGACCGTGTTGTTGTTTTCAAACATTTTGTGGTGTGTGTTGTGGGGTAAACTCAAGGGAAATAAATGATAGTGTAAGGAAACCCGTAATACCAAATTTGCGTGCATGACTGAACTTTCTCCTTCATTTTCTTAATTCCATCGAACTCAGATCAGTGTCTTGCATAGATGCAGCTCCGTCTCAACTCGCTTAATCGTTCGTTCTCAGCCATTCTTTCCTCTGTTTCGTCTTCACGTAAACCCTTATTGTTTCATCATCAGTCACGATGCGCTAAAGAAATCTCTGTGTCCACGAGTAGCGTGATGTCGAACGAGAAAACTGATGATGATAGAGAAGCCTTGGAGTTTATATATTTTTTTTTAAATTCAGAGCGTATAATTCCCATGCACCGAGGTGTTTTGGACATTATTCGTCGAGTGAAGGTGATGGGTGACAGTATCACGAGAACGTTCACATCTACTGGACCGTTTTCTAATTGGTATTGGCACGGATAAGCTAGTTCAATCTATTCTCATTGAACTGAACAAATCGGCCGGAATGCGAAGTGATTGTGACGTCGAATTTTCCCTCCTTGAAGCGTAAAAAATATTTGTGTGCAGTTCTTTCAGTAATAGCTCTTTCACTGCATTCAACACAAATGTCTCGAGCGGCTTTGACAGCACTGGAACCTTGATTGAAAGAGAAGTAGGCGTCGAAAATACTCATTGTTTTTCTACCTGGCATTCCGTCGTCATATGCCTGAAAAGAAGTAGAATTTATCTAAGTAGGGAAAGAAAAGAACTTTAAAAAAGGCACCATTAAACGCTACGATACAAATATATTTCGTGTTAATTCAAGTAACATTGGAAAGAAACGAACAAATGTATCTGACAACGTAATATTAGGGTCGTACAAAGTAACCAGTCTAAGGCCGCAGATTGGCAGAAGAAGTAAAGTGTCAGCCTTGCATTCATTAACAGGATCGACGGTAGCAACACTGAGACCAAGTTATGTCAGACTTTGCATGTTCCTTGGACAGTTGCAGCAACATAAGGCTAAGAGACAACTTGATTTCTTTACGTTATTTACATTCGACGGATATTTGTCCTCATCTTGTTTGTTGTTAACACAATGTTTCGGCTGATATATCCTCCAGCCTTTATCAGGTATCTTGGGGAAATTTCGAACCTGGGTTCTCATTCCTAAGACACCTGATGAAAGCTGGAGGGTACATCAGCCGAAACGTTGTGTTAACAACAAACAAAATGAGGACAAATATCCGTTAAATGTAAATAACGTAAATAATGTACATAATTTCTCGTCTCTTAAATATAGAACCGAACTTGATTTCTATAAAAAAAATATAAAATATTGAAATATTGATCAGGCCTGCGCTCTGGATAGAAACTTTCGAAGTAAAATCCTTTCTCGTTTTCTCACTCGAGGTCTGTGGAAGGCATCATAACTGCCTTCGGTCGATAGAATTTGTCAGTAAAGAGATGTACAAAAATATCGACAGGTCTCGTTACGTTTGAGAAACTGACCATCTTTCATATCAACTCCATGTGACCGACTATCTCTGATTTAATAGCAGAAACTTGTTCCTGTCTCTGTAGGATACCAAACAATCCCGATGATACGGTTAGCCGATGAAACTAATTTGTAGGGAGTGGGTTATTTGTTGAATTTTTACTACGGATGTCTCTATGTTGTAAATGACTTTATTTTATATTAAGTCTAGGTTATTTATAAACATTAGGGAACAACAAATCCATTGATAATCGTCCTGAGCTAATACTTTATCGACCAGAAAGGTTGAAAAGTAAACTTGATCGCAACGAGGATTTGAACTCTTAGAGTATCCAGTCGAAACAGACACCCCAAGATATACCTCTCTCAACTCTAACGACTCTAACAATCTACCACTTAACATAATTGAGTGACATGGAATACTTGTTCATCTGGTTAGCAACTGACATTTAAAATCTTAATTTGACAAAACATATCAGAGTATTTGAACATGAAACTAAGCGTCCTACTTCCTTCGTGGCTCCTTTCTACTTAAGGGATCAATCCACTCGTAGAACTAATTGGGCGATTGGCCAACATGAACTTATTTCCTTATTTCTTTGATAATCGCGTTTAAATCATTCTACTAAAAAAGGTCTTTTCTTCGGCGATGTGGTCGTTGTTTTTGCAATTCTTTTTGTTGTTATTATCATTGTTATTGTCATTTTCACGGTGTCATTGTGACCTTATTGGTATAACTGCAGTTGTTACTGTTGTAAACCTTTTTAAAAATAGTAAAATTCTTACAGAGCTGATTAGAAAACAGTGAAACCTTTAAGTTTCTCGGAAGAGGCCCTTATTTCAATCGAAAACTCTAGGCAAAATTCTGTGGTCATATTTACCTATGTTGGTAATCAGATTATTGCTGCTTAACCCAAGTCTGCTTTGAGATGACATGCTTATTGTCAATACTATTCCAACAATAATCGTCCTATCTTTTCTTCTAGATACTGACCTTCCTTACTTTTCTTTGATTTGGAAGGTTCGTATGCATCAAAAACGTATCTTTCCCTTACTGCAGCAGAGCATCAAGACTTGGGCTGGCTACACGAGATACAGTATATTTCTGAACTTATTTCTCACAAACTGTTGTTGCTGAGGTTTAGTTCCTTATTACATAAACAGGCCTATGCGTAAAGTCGATCCCAAAGTGACCGTCCATCATTGTCAAGAATATGAATGGCTATATTATGTCCTGTAAGCTTTTCACATTTAACTCAAGAGGGAGTAGATCTGAGGAGATTTAGCTCTTATGTCTAACATGTTGAACCTTCATGTAGAGGTCCATGTGAACGTGTGCTTAAACACTCACTGGATTCAGTTCTAATATGATGTGCACAAATTCTGTTAACTTGAAACCGATTCAAACATATCTACACAAAATATCGTTTTGCATGCAAGATAACAGCAGCCTTTTTATCATATGCCTCACACCCCAAAACTGTCATCTCACCATCTCCCTTCTACATTACCGTAAATTCTATACAGTGCCTGGTTCTACACCATATCTCTCTTTTGTTTTATTTTGCTGCTGTCATGGGCCATACTGCACTGCAATCATTATTCGCCTTTTCTCTAAGACGACATACCGCGCTGAACATTCGTACTTCGTCCTCTCAACAAGAGAAATTTGCGCACGCATACAGACGTAGACATGCGTGTGCACACGCACGCACACACACACACACACACAGATATACATATATATATATATAT
>NC_068999.1:34761018-34765853 GCF_001194135.2 Octopus bimaculoides | reverse complement strand
TATATATGTATGTATGTATATATATGCAATTGAATCCGATCATGACTTGAAACAGGATATAGTAATTTGAAACAAAGAACGCCTTGTTCATTCTGTGATAAATGTTTTCAAAGACACCTGCAGTGAGGTCGATATAGACTTTTCAATTTTCACCTCGAAGACTCACTGACGCGACACTTTCACGAACTACCATTATCGTCATCGCTGTCATCATTACCACCACCGTCGTCGTCGTCGTCGTCGTCGTCGTCGTCGTCGTCGTCGTCGTCGTCGTCGTCGTCATCGTCGTTGTCGTCATCATCATATTTAAATAACCATTATCATCATCACTATGAATATCATCATCGACATTATCATCATAATCATCAGCATCATCACCAGTTCCATCACCATGATGATGATGATGATGATGATGATCATCATCATCATCATCATCATCAACAACAACACCAACAACATCAATATCTGCCTCTCCATCAGCATCATCTTTGTCATCTGGATAATTATCAGTCATTAGACTCATTAGACGCTCATTTTCATAATTATTTAAACGTCATTATCATCACCCCCATTCATCACTACTACCACCATCATCATCATCGTCATCGTCATCACCACCATCATCTTCATCATCATCATCATCGGCATCATCATCATCATCATCATCACCATCGTCGTCGTCGTCGGTCGTCAGCATCATCATCATTATCATCATCGAGCCTTATTTTTTTTGTGTTTTGTTTTTTTTTTGTAATTTATTTTTTAAAATCAATGACGTGAAAAGAAATGAACGAAAAATTGGAATGGATTAAAGCAGTTTTCTGTCATGATCTTTATGAAATATTGATATCTGATATTGGTATGATACCAAATATGTGTAGAGTATGGAGTAGGAGGGATAGTCGCCGATTGTTTTGCCCCTCATGTTATGATTGACACTTATGGTATACATACAAGTTAAAGATAAATTATGGCCACCACAACATTCAGATTCCTGATGTTCCAAGAAAAAAAAGATTACATAGAAAGCTATCTAATCCGGTAATCTATTGTTCCTATCTACTCTGTTGCTGTGGCCTGTGTGAGCACATTCAATTTGATAGAAAGAGCTGCCAAATATCCCTCAATACACGCTCTGCTGCTTAGAAATAATAGCATAATTTCCCTCAAACTACATCCGGTTGTCTAGAAATAGCAGCTCAATCCCTCAAGCCACATCTTACTGTTGAGAGCTTAATCTCTCTCAAATCACACCCTATTGTTCACAAACAGTAGCCGAATTTCCCTTAAATCTTACCCTACTGTCTAGAAATAGCAGCTCAAATTCCTTCAAAGGACGCCCTACTATTTAGAATAGCAGTGAAAACTACTTCAAACCACATTCTGCAGGTTTGTAGAAGGCTTCATTAAGTAACATAGTCCTAGATACATTATTACAGAAGAAAAAAAACAATTTGGTCATAAGTGGAATGTTCTTTGAGAATAGGCTTGTCTGCTCTCTTACAACTGATGTGTGATTAAACAATAACTACGACAACTTTATTGCCTTTACAAACTGTGGATACAAATATGATGTTTCTAACTGAAAAAAAAAAATCAAAAATTGAAAGGAAGACAGAATTGTGACCTTCAATACATGTCCAGTATTATATTGATTTCAAATTTTGGCTCAAGGCCAGCAATTTCGGGAAGGGGCTAAGTCGATTGCATTGACCCCCAGTACTCAACTGGTACTTATTTTTATCGACCCCGAAAGGGATGAAAGGTAAAGTCGACCTCGGCGGAATTCAAACTTGGAACGCGAAGTCAGACGAAATGCCGCAAAGAATTTCGCCCGGCGTGCTAACGATTCTGACAGCTCGCCGCCTTAAATGACCGGTACTGTATTACTAGACAAATGACAAATTCCTCGCTCGAACAAAATTTGAACATATAAGATATAAGGAAAGCTAAAAAAAACGAGAGAAAAAGAAAAAAAATAATAATCCAGTGCCCTCCTTTTCCGCCACCTTCCTTTGTCGGTGAAAGAAACTATTAAAGGCTATGCATAGTTACATTTAATAGACAAGAAAGTGATACAACTTCATACTTTCAAAGTATCTCTTCTTCCTCTACCTCTACCACCAACACCAACACCACCACCACCAACACCACCACAATTACTACTACCACTACTACTACTACTACTACTACTACTACTACTACTACTACTAACAACTTTTCAGGGAGCTCCATCACGCTCACTCAACCCACTAAAATGTGTCGCCAATTTCCTTCAACCCGTACCCACATGGATATGTCTGTGTGTGAAGAACTTGATTCCCCTGGTTGTATCAATGTCGTTTTGAAATGTTAATATGTATAGGGGTGGGTTTACCAAAAATAACCCTTACAACGGGGACATTATTAGTGAAGTGCTGCTAGGACTAAAAAAAGAACCTCCTTGCCGGCTCCTTTCTTTCTCTATACATTTCTTTCTGGCAACATCTGCGCTGATAGAAACGTCCCCCCACTTTATACATTTTCGTCCATACAAGAGTATTGTAATAATAACCACTGCAAATCCGTAGCTTAGGACTTGTCTAGATGTTGTCGCATCACAAGCCTCTTTGGCACAATCTCTTCGAGGCAGCACATTCTGGCATCTTATAAAGTAAAGACATATTGGATAAGAAAATGATCATGACTGGAATACCTTTCAGAATAGATCAGCTCAATCAAGGCCATATTAATGAAAGCCCACATTGGATGAGAAAGTTTAAGACACATTATCTGACTTATAAACGGAATGTGCAAGGCTGGGAGATCAAGAATTTTGATTATAGTTTTGTTGGATCAGGACTGATTAGCAACAATAACATCACAAACACCATTCTAAGTAAACAAAGAAGGGCCTTCTACAGAATAGCATCCTAATCCCACTTTATCTTCTTACAAATAGCAATGGCACATTGAAAATTGTAAACTTAGATAAGCTATATCCGAAAAAATATGTGAAGGACACAGAATATCTTTGATCAAATGTCTACTGGATTGACCGTGGCCAGAGGTTAACAAGAAAGCAACAAAGTAGCATTTTTATAATGTATTACATTACATTGAGTCATAAATGATGGCTGAAACTGGAGCATCATTCATGATAGGTCAGTTCGATCAAGAATGACCTAAGGTTAGCAACAACATAGAGCAACAATAACAAGAGGAAATGCATTGGATGATGATGTCCTAAAACGACTTTTGCTCCTCCAATCTGGTTGGGCTAATTTCCTCTCCTTTCACACAATTTCTACCCATTCGTCTCTCATCCTCTCATCATGTTTATTGTGTCCAACCCCACCAGACTCCTCACTGATTACTATGCCCAGTCTTTTCTTCCAAGAACGTAGATCTTCTGGAGTTTTCTTCCGACTCATGCCTTTCCCCGAAAGTGTTGACTTACAAAAGTTCAAAATGAACACTGGTGTCATCAAACTCACTGATCTTGAAGGGTCTTTGAAGACCCTCATAGACACTGCCCCTTCCTACTGACCCTGGAAGTAAAAGAGAAAAATATATAGATGGTTTCTGAAGAAAATAGATACGTGATAGTCACGACCGGAACACATTTTATCATCGGTCTAGTCTAGGGATTCTCAACCAGGGCCCATATAGGCTTTTATTGTTAAAATTTATGTGCAATAAATTGCTTCTCCTTCTACAATGCTCAAAATATTTTGACAATTTTTTTAAATACAATTCCTAATATTTAATTATAAAAATAAAGTAGGGTGTTTTAAACAACGAATGTCCATGGGGGTCCTGTGGACTCAAATATGGATCAAAGGGGTCCAAAGGTAAAAACAATGGTTGAGAACTTCTGGTCTAATCAATGAATGTTGTACTGAAAATTAAACGGTGACGGCACCAACAGTAACAGCAACAACAACAGAAAAGAACATAACAGAACCAACAGCAGCAGCTGCAGCAAATGCAGAAACGGCAGCATCGTCGGCACCTCCACCAACAACAGCAACAATAACAGAGCTCCCACTAACAGCGGCAAAAACCGTAACAGCAACACGAACAGTATCATCATCATCCTCAACAAGAATTATAGCAACAACAACAAGAACAACAATGACAAGGTGAACAGCAAAAAAAAAAAACAACAACAACAGCAACATTAAAATAAACAGCAAAAACAACAAAAATGGCAACAACTTCTGGAACAACAACAGAAACAATTCCAAAAAACAGAAGTAAATATTTCTATGAAATAAGCTCAAATAAAATAGATTTAAAAACTATTTCTTACCATAAGAAGTTTAACAACAACAAAAAATACCCATATAAAAAGACAATAAAAATACCCTGAAATGTTAAAACAAAACGTAAAAGAAACAAACAAACATACACACACACACACATTCACAAGTAAATAATTGATAAAATATACAAATATGAAGAGGAATTAATTAGGTTTTCATTAATATCAGTTAAAATAAGATTTCGTGCATAATTTAAAAGATAGAAAAACACGACAGTTTTAAATTCAATGTTCCATTTTGTAAACTGTTTATTTATTAATTAGGTTTCGTTCAGTATGTAGGTATTCGCGCGTCAGTGTGTGTGGGTTGTGTTGTGTCAGCATTGTGTGTATGTGTGTGTTTCTATGCTTGTTTATCTGCGTGTATATATATATGTCTGTATGCATGAATATATGTGTAAATAGATGTAAATATATACATATATGTATTTGTATGTGTGTGTGTGTGTGTATACACAAACGTATGTAGATATGTATATGTAAGAATCTACATCATATATATATATATATATATATATATATATATATA
>NC_068999.1:34756399-34759303 GCF_001194135.2 Octopus bimaculoides | reverse complement strand
TAACGAGCTTCTTTCAGTTGCCGTCAACCAAATCTACTCAGAAAAGTTTGGTCGGCCCGAAGCTCCAGTGGAAGACACTTGCCCAACATGCCACGCAGTGGGACTGAACCAGGACCCATACAGTCGGAAAGCAAGCTTCTTACCACACAACCACGCCTACACCTATTTCCTAATTTACTTTTGTTTTTTTTAATTTTTAGTTAAAAGGTGAATATATCCGAAGCGTGTTACAGAAGCTCCGAAGCTTGTAGAAATGAGTGAGAAAGACATCCTGAAACTGGGTACTTGGTTTGAAATCTGGCGAAAGAATAAGCTCTGCCAAAGGCACCAATTTGCCGGAGGTTGATGTTAGACCGGCCGGAAGGTTAAGGCTGCCAGTCATGTAGGTAATGACAGGATTTGAACTCAGAACGCAAAGAGTCGCAACAAATACCACAAGGATTTTTTGATCGATCGTGAAAGGATGAAAAGTGAAGTTGAACTCGTTAAAGATTTGAACTCAGATCGCAACAAATACCACGAAGCATTCTCTATTTCTAATGAGAATAAGAGAGAGCAAGAAAGCGAGAGGGGAGGGTTGGAGAGGCATAGGCAGAGTCGGGGAAGAGGCTGAGATGGAGGAGGAGGAGGAGACTATATGATAGGAAGTTTGTTACTGTGCAGAACAACTACGGTTCATTAGGGATCGTGCTTTACAGACACAACAACGATACCAACAACCACAAAACAACAACAACAACGACAACAACAACAACAACAACAACAACAACAGCAGCAACAACAACAACAGCAGCAGTAACAATAATAACATCAAGTCAGTGAAAAAGCTTCTTCCTAGTCACTGAGTCTTCTAGAATTAGTAGATAGATTTTCAGAAAGACTTGTGTGTGTGTATGTGTGTGAGTATAGCATATATATATATATATATATATTTGGAGTTTAGCTTAATGGTAAAGCGTTCAGCCAGTGTCTTGGGGTATGTGGGCTCGATTCCTACGACTGTTTGTTGACAACTTTTCCAGCCTTGTAGGAGCAATATACCCAATTTTTCTGATGTTTTAACGGCGATACTGCGTTCGAAATATTACTTTCTTGTCTGTATCGTAGGATACACATTCGACGGTTCTAAAAACAGATGTAAGATTGTTTATATACGCACTTGGTTATTACACACACACACACACACACACACACACACACACACACAGATATATATATATATATAGATAGATAGATAGATAGATAGATAGATAGATAGATAGATAGATAGATAGGCGGCGAGCTAGCAGAATCGTTAGCACGCCGGGCGAAATGCTTAGCGGTATTTCGTCTGCTGTTACGATCTGAGTTCAAGTTCCGCCGAGGTCGACTTTGCCTTTCATCCTTTCGGGGGTCGATAAATTAAGTACCAGTTACGCACTGGGGTCGATGTAATCGACTTAATCTGTTCGTTTGTCCCTGTTTGTTCCCTCTATGTTTAGCCCCTTGTGGGCAATAAAGAAATAAGATAGATAGATAGATAGATGGATGGATAGATAGATAGATAGATAGATAGATAGATAGATAGATAGATAGATAGATAGATAGATACGGGTATACACACGCACACACATGCACGCAAACCAACATATATTCGATCTTCTGGGCGGCAAGATTGGGGGATTTCAGCAGTTAGAAGTGAGAAGCTAGTTGTGAGATATCCGGGAGTGTGTTTAAGGGAGATAACTATTATAACTATTATATAACGTTGAACAGAGACTCATACGTCTCATCCCCTTCCTTTTCTTTCATCCATTGAAATTTTCCTTTCGAGTTCTTTAATGGTGGTAAATTGTCTCCGGGCACTGGGTCTTTCAAGTGACACGGATTTTATTCCCACTCTATGTAATATCATTGCTACTTGAAAAAGAATGCTTTGTGTAAAACTCTGAGTAGCAGTAGAGAATATCTTTAACTGATTTCTTGTAACATATGTGTGTACATTTATATATGTACAAACATACATACATACATACATACATACATACATACATAAATACGTACATACATACATACATACGTACATACGTACATACATACATACATACATACATACATACATACATATACATATATAGTTGAAATTAATAGAAAACAAAAGACGAAGACAGGTGTATGAGCAACAAGCAAGTGTATTAGTTTGACGCACAGGAAAGTGAGAAAGTCTTTTACGTTTCGAGCCTATGCTCTTCAACAGAAAGGAACGCGATGAAATAAACAGAGAGAGAATAAAAAACTTTTGGAGTTAGTGGTCAATCATGTATGTATGTATGTATGTATGTGTATTTATTTATTTATGTGTTTCAGCCAAGTGGCTGCGGTCATGCTGGTGCACCACCGTGATGTGTATATATATCACTTAGGCATTGCTAATAGTATATATAATTACCCGTTGGACATACGCTCTTGTTACATACGTCTGTATTGTTATATGCGTCTGTATTGACCTTGTCATTGATAATGCCGTTTCCTATGTAGGTACTATTGTACTTTTTTGCCAAATAAATTGTACTTCATATTTGAAGCTCTGATGAAGCTATAAGGTGTTATTCAGACACTCAACTATGAGTGCACTGCATCTTGTAACAGAAACAGCAGTAAGCTAATGATGGCCATAAGATACTCATTTATTCGTTGGTCATTTCTTTTTCTCATATAGGTGTTACGTTACGATAATTTCATTAGCACACACACCATCTTACATTTTCAACCTTACGCAGATACACACACACACACACACACACACACACTCACACACATACACACGATCTTACATAAATGTGTGTTTATCAATAAATATGTATTATGCGTTTATACGCATATACGTAATGTACGCACATACACGCATATATATATATATATATA
>NC_068999.1:34751434-34754817 GCF_001194135.2 Octopus bimaculoides | reverse complement strand
ATATATATATATATATATATATATATATATATATATAGTGAGAGAGAGAGAGAGACACACACATCAGACTCGGCAATGACACCCCGGTCTCGCGCCATTTCCGATCTACCGGTCATTTACTACAACACCTGTCTGTATTCGGATTGTCTTTGCACAGGGGCCATCCAGATTCCCGCCTTCGCCGTGAACTGGAATTGATCTTCCCTCTTCGTCCCTTGCGTCGCATTGGCTCAACTCTTCTCTCTTCATCTGTCTTCCCTCCCTCCTCTCTTTCTCTCTTCACTCCTACCCACCTTTCCTCTCTTACTCTGACACCTACATCCTCCCTTCACTACTACCCACCTTTCTTCTCTTACTATATATATATATATATATAGAGAGAGAGAGAGAGAGAGAGAGAGAGAGAGAGAGAGAGAGAGAGAGAGAGAAAGAGAGACATATACATATATAATTTTGTAACATGCGTAGTATTGACAGTAACTTCGAAGTTTCGGCAAGTCAAGACATCACCAGACTCTCCGATGATGGCTTAGCTGGTCGAAACGTAGTAGTTATTGTCAATATTATTCTTGTTAAAGAATGATAATTTTGTACTTCACAAAAATATGGATAAACTCTTCAAATTGTTTTTATTATAACCGAATATAAAAACAAAAACTATAACATATATCTATGAAAAACTGAGCTAAAAGAAACAGCACATCGTGGTCAGTGGCATGAATTTGGGTAATAAAGGTGAATAAAGATGTAATGAATACGATACAATATAATTAGTTCTTTGAGAGTGAGTTGGCAAATTCCCTATGGTAATAGTGACCGACTCGGAATGATAAAGGGGACATTCTTAACTATGAAGAATCCTCTGTAAATGTGAAACTAAAACTTTTTTATTTTCTTGGGAATAATTCATCAGCAGCACGTACATGTTTCAGTCTGAATAGGCGTCATCAGCACAGCAGTTGTCCTACCCGAGTTCAATTAATCGATGTCTTACACGAATACAAAAAGAGTAGAGAACATTTATGGCCAAGAGCCATAATTTGCAATGTACATATATGCATAAATGTACAAACACACAGACGCTCACACGTCCATGCAGACGGAGGAGGGTGCAAAAGGGGTAAATAACGGGGTGGAAGAGATAGGAAGTTGTGATAATGAGAGACTTTTGTTTTGCTTGGTTTGCTATGTCTTCTATCCAATGCCAAACGATCCCTAACCACACACACACACATACACACACACACACATACACACACACACACATACACACACACACACATACACACACACACACATACACACACACACAAAGGCACCTCTTACCCTGACCCTCAATCCTTTCCCCACCAACATTTAAACACCTTAATCTTTATTGCACTTCATATTGGTTGTTGTTGTCATTGTAGTAGTAGTAGTAGTAGTAGTAGTAGTAGTAGTAGTAGTAGCAGTAGCAGCAGCAGTAGCTGCAATAGCAATGGCAGCAGTAGCAGCAGCAGCGGCATCACCAGTAGTAGTAGTAGTAGTAGTAGTAGTAGTAGTAGTAGTAGTAGTTAGTGGTGGTGGTGATTTTGCAGCAGACGCTCTATCTTGTTATTGTTTACGGTTCTTGTTTATTCTGGTTATTGTTGTTTTTTTCTATTTTGTTGTGGCGAGTGTTGTTGTTATTGCTGTTGTCGGTGGTGGTGGTGGTGGTGGTGGTGGTGGTGGTGTTTTTCTTTTTATAATTGTGCCTGTCTCGTTCTCATTGGTGATATCTGTTGTTGTTGTTGTTGTTGTTGTTGTTGTTGTTGTTGTTGTTGGTTGTGGTGTTTGTTAGTATTGCTTTTGTCGATGTGGATTTCTAGATGTCGAAATTATAGATGTCTGCCAGCTTGTTTTTGTTGTTGTTTTTGGTGGTGCTGGTGGTGCTGGTGGTTGTGGTGCCGACGTAGTTGTCTGTCTGGTTCTTAAACTTGTTGTTATCGTTGTTGTTGTTGTTGTTGTTGTTGTTGTTGTTGTTGTTGTTGTTGTTGTTGTTGTTGCTGTTGTTGTTGTTGTCATTAAGATAAACCGTGTTACTAAATCATTATTTATAGTCAGTCAGTAGCCATCGTCAGCATTAGAGAAACTAAGCATAAAACAGCTGTGATGAATGTATTAGGGTTTCCTGAACTATTAGGAAGCAAGGTAGAGGGGGAGGACCGAAACAGGTAGAGATATGGAAGGAGAGAGGGGAAGAGGGAGGCAGAAAGGGACAGAGAATAACAGATATGCAGTAAGAGGAGAAGGAATTGTTCTTATTGTTGTTGGTAGTGGTAGGGGAGGTGATGGGGTGTGCATGATTAGATATTCATTATGTCTTGTCTTGACAAACACACTTACTCGCCATGTCCAAAATGTGCGTGTTGTGTGCAATTGTGTATGTAAGCACTTAGATGCACGTATACGTATGTGTAAATGTGTGTGTGTATGTGTAAATGTGTGTGTGTGTGTGTGTGTGAATGTGTCTTTATCTTTATCTTTTATTTTTTATCTTTTTTCAATCATTGGATTGCAGCCCTTGCTAGGGTTTACCTTAATTAGTTCTTTGAGAGTGAGTTGACAAATACCCGATGGTAAAAGTGACCGATGGAAAAAGTAAACCTTAACCGGTTTAGTCGAATAAATCGACCCTAGCACATCTTTTAAAACCTGGTAGTTATTCCATCGGTTTTCTTTGCCTAACTACGGTGGTACACACGTTCATATATGAATTTATATCTCTCGGATATGGATATTCTTTAATTTGTTTCAGTCAGTTGACTACGGCCATGCTGGAGCACCGCCTTTATTCGAACAAATCAGCCCCAGGATTTATTTTTTGTAGGCCTAGTACTTATTGTATTGGTCACTTTTACCGAACCTCTAAGTTACGGGGACATAAGCACACCAGCATCGGTTGTCAAACGATGGTGGGGGACAAACACAGACACTCAAACATACACACACACACACACACACACACACATATACACGTATATACGACGGGATTCTTTCAATTTCCGTCTACCACATCCACTCACAAAGCTTTGGTCGGCACGAGGTTATAGTACACGACACTTGCCCAACGTGCGACGCTGTAGGACTGAACACGAAACCATGTGGTTGCGAAGTAAGCTCCTTACTACATAGCTACTCCTGCGCCTATAGATATGGCTATACATATTTTATTCCACCTGGGTAAAAACGTAGAACCTAAAAATAAATACTCCCAGTGCAATTTCAACTCCTTTTAAAGAGTCCGACATACTGCTAGATAGATAGATAGATACATACATACATACATACATACATACATACACGCATATATCTATAATATAAATATATATATATACATATATATATATATATATATATATATA
>NC_068999.1:34747949-34750962 GCF_001194135.2 Octopus bimaculoides | reverse complement strand
AGAGAGAGAGAGAGAGAGAGAGAGAGAGAGAGAGAGAGAGAGAGAGAGAGAGAGAGAAGAGGAGAAGAAAATAAGGAGGATGCGTGAGCGAAAGGCAAAGAGGGGCTATGTTTTAGGAAGTGAGAGTGAGTTTGAAAGACGGGGAAGTAAAAGAGAAGAGAGACAGTGAGAGAGAGAGAGAGATAAAGAGGGGGATGGGGTGGAAGTGAAAGCTGTTTTGGTTCTCGTTAATCTGTCATGCCTCAAGACGCTCATCAAATATTAACTCTTCCAATAGATTCAACGGAAACTAGAACCATTTGCTCCTCCATCTCCTCCTCTCCCCCCATATCTGAATACCATTTCTCTCACTTTTTTTATCTCTCTCCCTCTCTCTTTCTCTCTTTCTTCAAACACTATCTTTCCTACCTTTTCTTATTATGTACTGCTATCACATGTTATACAGTCTATTCTCTCCTATCTTGTCTATCTTTCAATAAGCTGGCTGTTACCATACTCGATATAGTTAGCATCAAAAATATAATTTTAACTTCTTATGAGATCCAATCACTAATATTATTTTAATTATTTCATCAAGTACTGGAGAAAATCCTGACATGTTTTGGTCTTATTAGACTTCGTCCACAAAGCATACACTTCACAACACTTATGAAAGTAGGAAGGATACAATATTACATTTTGCAACCATAATATACTACTAAGTATATTAAATAGATAATATTATGCCTTTTGTGTTAGCAGTGCGATGTTTTCATTTTTAAGCGTATTTCTACAAATTTTCTACAGAATTCAGTGCCAGCATTAAAAGTTACGGCGTTTCCTATACGAATACGTCTGAGCAAAAATTGCGATCGAAGACAAAAAAAAAAAAATAGGGAATGCGTATATATGCATATTTCGAGAGTTATTGCACTTTCATCAGCACCACATCTAATGCATCAACTATCAATGAACGCATTGATTAAATATCCACTAAGTTTAGCGGCATAACAGTATTGGATAAACCAATTTACATATCAAGCACATTCCTGACAACAGGTACGCACATTAATTGCTAGCAAGGACACAATATTAAATTCTCTCATTGATCGGCCTAGGGTAATATCTGATCGCACTTGTCCAAGTTACTGCACAGTGGGACTGAACCCAAAATCACGTGATTTCAAAGTGAACTTCTTAAGCACACAGCCACGAATGCACTTACATGAGAACTTGTAAAATGCAAACATTTTCAAAACAAACCTACTTTCTTCCTATGGCTGAGAACCAAGAGACTTACCACTATCAGTAGCAATTGTGTACACGATGGGAGGGAACTTGTGTCCTTTGAGGCTCTTAAGTATCACCATATGGTAGAAGTCTGGTGTTAGCATATAAAATAATATATTTTGTTGATTCCATAAATATTACTGTTATTTCATAAATACATATTTAGTTAATATAAGGTCAGTTTACATTTTCATATCTTAGATTAAGTGCTATAATTACATTTTCACAATGAATGTAATTGCATTTTTGTGTACATTTAATGAGATTTTCTTTAATGTGGATTTATAGGATTATACATAATCCAATGCCACCCTCATGTATAAAAATGGTTCCCCACCCCATTACACGTAATTCAATGCTATCTTCATATGTGCATCGGTTCCCCGCCTTTCAACGCGTAATTCAATGCAGCCGTCAGATATAAAATGGTTCCCCGTCCCATTACATGTAATTCAATATCGCATTCGTATATATGAAATCGGGTCCCCGCCTCGACACATACAATTTCAATGCAGCCTTCAGCTATAAAAAGATTCCCCATACCTGATATACACCTTACAATCTTCAACAACCTGAAATATATCTCACGTCAGTTACTATGAACACACACGCTCACACAAACACACACACTCACGCACACACACAAGCGGTTGAATATTCCACAGGCTTGGATCCTTAACGTAACCCTGGTGCAGAATAAGAATAACAAAGTGTTTGATAAGACTGGCTTCTCAAATTACGGCTACACTCCATATGTCTTCCGTACAATTTACATCTGCCCATTGACAACGCTTGAGTCAAATAGACACTCCGTTTGCAGACATTTCTCCAAGATGCCCTGAACATCTATATTCCTTTGATGATTGAACAACTCCTTCTAGATCATTTTTCATCGATTTGTTATTTTCATTCATTTTACTGATATCTCTTATCTTTTACTTGTTTCAGTCATTTTGACTGCAGTTGTGCTGGGGCACCATCTTCAGGGGTTTTTTTCTTAGTCGAACAAATCGACTCCAAGACCTTCATATTTATTTTATTTATTTATTTATTTTGGCTAAGCCTAGTCCTTATTCTATCGGACACTTCTTGCTGAACGGCTAAGCTACGGGGACGTAAACACAACGTCACCGGTTGTCAAGCGTTATTGGGGGACAAACACAGACACAAAGACACACACATATATATTTACATACATAAATGACGAGCTCCTTTCAGTTACCGTCTGCCAAATCCACTCAGAAGGCTTTGGTCTGCCCGAGGCTATAGCAAATGACACCAAAGGTGCCACGCAGTGGGATTCAACCCGGGACGATGTGGTTGAGAAGCCTGTATATCTAAGTCTGTTGCATCTCAGCTCCATCCCACTGCTTAGAAACACAACACTTTCCTCAACACATAAGCTGTTCCTATGCCAGAATTTGAAATCATTATCATCAAGGAAGCCAATGGACAAAGTCGTTAGAGCATCGGACGAAATGCATCGCAGTATTTTATGCTAACGATTCTCCCAACTTGCCGCCGCAAAACGTGCCGAAGATGCCATGCAGTGGAGTTGAACCCGGAACCATGTGGTTGGGAAGCAAACTTCTCATCACACAGACACACATGCGTCATCAGTTTGTTTAATATTGAATTGTTTTTATATATAACCTGACATAAAAACAATATGCTTGTGTGTGTGGGGAGGGGTAAATATAAATATACATGGATATATATATATATATATATATATATATATATA
>NC_068999.1:34740178-34747065 GCF_001194135.2 Octopus bimaculoides | reverse complement strand
GTGTGCATACACCTTAAACCAAGCCACAATAATAGGACGGCACACCCACTAAAAATCGAAAGTTACAAAGAAAAAAGAACAGAGAAGAGAATGTGAGAGAGGGAGAGAGAACAAGGAGAGAATAAAAAGAGGAATCAAAAACGAAAAGTAGAGGGAGAGATAGATAGAGAGAGGGAGAGAGAGAGATAGAGAGAGGGAGAGAGAGAGATAGAGAGAGGGAGAGAGAGGAAGAGAGAGAGAGAGAGAGAGAGAGAGAGAGAAGGACACTGGCAGGCAGAAAGAGTGAGAGGTAGAGAAAATGTGAGAGAGCAAGTGAGCCAGAAAGAGCAAGAACGAAAGATCAAGAAAAAGAGAATTAGAAACAGAATGAGAGAGGGGGCGGAGAGACAGGAGCAGAGAGTAAGAGAGAGATTAGAGAGAAAGAGTGTGAGAGAGAGAGTGAGAGTGAGAGGCAGCGATGTATTTTGAATGGCAGGCTGTCTGAAAGGACAGACGTTGCGGTTGGTTGTATGACAGGTCAGTTTGTTAGTTATTAGCAACATGGCTTTTCGAGTATCTATTGAAGCTATGTTGCTAATTGTTCATGTGGCATTGTCAGGCGAAATGAAGCTCTGTGGGTAGAGGAGCCTCTGACACGCTTTGTGTCCCGTTCTTCCCCAACAACAGCGAAAATAATAATAATAACAATAATAATAATAATAATAATAATAATAATAATAATAATAATAATAATAATAATAATGATGATGATGATGATGATGATGATGATGATAAAGGTACACGGCCACGCCAATTACCATCTGCATGTTATTGTAGCGTCTTTAAACTGTATTGTAGTGTCGTTCGAAACACTGTATTTGTAGTTTCTTTAAACTGTAACGACCAAGTACACACTTACGAAAACCGAACAGTACATAACAATTGAAATCGCTGATAAAAGAAAGAAAGAAAGAAGAATAACAACGATAACAGTGTTAACAAAATGATGCAAGAGGAGAGGGAAAAGGAGCAGGGAGAGGAAGCAACAAAAAAAAGAGACACTCTTACAAAAATACTCCTGCTACTACAACAATTACAATATGGCTGTTACAGTACTTACTTTTACATTGATTCTTTACTAATTGATACTTGTTAGATGAATGGCGGCGTGAAATATAATAATAATAATAATAATAATAATAATAATAATAATGAGCTACGACTGCTCATTCACTCATAAATTACAAGTAAAGCATTAGAGCTTGGGAGATTGTGTGAAGACGGAGAAGATACAGTTATTTAA
The DNA here is from genome assembly GCF_001194135.2 of Octopus bimaculoides. Lineage (NCBI taxonomy): Eukaryota > Metazoa > Mollusca > Cephalopoda > Octopoda > Octopodidae > Octopus > Octopus bimaculoides. The sequence continues at coordinate 34,745,783 of NC_068999.1, read as the reverse complement.
AAAGCAAAATAAATAGTGTGGAGCTTTTAGAATGATAATTTTAAAGTTTGAGTTTATGTTTAAAATAGAACGCTTCAAGATTATATACACTGTAGTCATTAAAGCAAAAATATATTTAAATAAATAAATAATGTGAAACATAGATTTGGTAAACTTACCCACACACGGTGAGAAACCGTCACCTGAATTACATCAGGACTCTCCACGTCTCTCATTCTCTTCCAATGTCGTTTTTTTCCCCCTCTGGTTTCGCAGTTCATTTCCTTTCTTATTCAAAAAATGCCCGTGAGAAACTCTCTGGGTTGGAGTGGTCAAGGGAAGTCCCACATCATGGTCATAGTTTATACATTTTTATCGCAGTATTGTTTTCGATTTTTATTAAAATATCCAGTCTTCCGCAGGAAGCATGTAATCGGAACCCATTTTCTCACAGATCTGCACTAAATTTGTGGTCATATAGAACCTTCATATTTTTTTTTCTTTAATCAGAAACTTGCTTGTTGTACAAAGATCTGGGAACATCGGTGTAACGGTGGTGAAAGATTTCTCATTGCTTGATTTCCGTCTGTTTGTCCGCCTGCCCTGCTCATATTAAAACTTGGGGTTACCAAAGAAACCTAGAAGTGTGTTTTCTGTTGCCTATGCAATAAATCTCCACCTTTGTCTGGATGTTTGATGCTATTGTAAGTTATTTGTCTTCATCAACATCCTATCGTTCTCCTGTCTCTTGTAATATCAGGCCTGTTTCATTCAATTTTCATCTACCCTAACCATCTTGCCAGTTATCTACCTTTTGTGACGAATTTACTGGAGGGGAAACAGTTTCGTCTCCGTCTTCGCTTTCCTTTACAAGAGGAACTAAAAATAATCGATGAGGGCTTGACGAGAGAGGATAGTGTCTACCTTCCATTCTTTTGGTATCGTCCGCCACTCAACCTTTGTTGCCAAGAGCAGCTTAGGAAAGCTGCTCCCCTACATTTATTTTTTAAAAAAAGTATGGAGGCGATCTTCACAGTGAAATCTCACGAGAGCCGAATCCCTCCTGCACGTGGTTCCACGTGACATCACAAGTCAGCAGTAAGCACCACAAAGTTCGCATTAATGGAATGTGTTTAATCCGCGCTCTACAGAGAAGGCGAATGATACACATAGACAGTTGTAACAAGATAACGACAGTGAGACATTTAAAAAGGATTCGATGCATGCAAAGAAAACTTTATTTGTGTACCGAGGAAATAGGAAGAAGAATGTACAAATCAGAAACTAAATAACCAAACGAAAAATACTCAAACGAAGACAAAGCAATAAAAGTGATTAAAATAACTACAAATGACTAAGTCAAAATGGACTTCTAGAATAAATTGAAGAAAAGAAATGAAGAAAAAAACGCTTCATAGCTAAAACGTCGTACGAGTCGACAGATACGAAAGAAATTCGAGCAAAGGCATAAAGAAGCTAATGCTTAACTGCACAAGACCAATGTCATGCCACAAACAACTACAAAAATTAAATAATAATAAGAGGGTAATATTAGATGCAAGTTATGCAACTGGTACAATAAGACAGGGGACCATCTCATATCAATATGTTCATCCCCTTTTTGGTTGACCAAGTCATTTCCGGCTGTCCAGTTCGTGGTAGGTCGAGGTATATTCATAGGCACAGCCATGGACACGGTCAAGACTATAGCTACGTCCACTGGACAATACATGAACTGTGACAAATATGGTAACTGACAGCAACCTAGCCACAGTCAGTTTGTATGGACTGGCAATTAAATCAAGGGGACTTGGATTAAAAAGTGTCTGAACACTGGTGAGCATCACTATCCTTTTCACCAAAATATTTCTATAAAAATGGTAGTAAAAAAAAAACTGTCAAAATATAAGTGTCTAGAAACTGAAATAGGCTGGATATAGGTCATGGAAGGATAAATGGTCGCAATAATAATGGAGCACTCAGCATGATAAAATATATAAACTTTAGTTCATATATATACAGACGTGGTTGTGTGGTAAGAAGCTTGCTTCCAAACACATGGTTCTAGATTCAATTTCACTGGGCAAGTGTCTTCTACTATAGCCTCGGGCTATGGAATCTCGTCGTATATATATATATATATATATATATATATATATATATATATACACACACACACACACACACACACACACACGTGTGCATATGTGTGTCTGCGTTTAAGTGTCTGTGCTTGTTCCCCTACCGCCACCGCTTCACGACCAGTTTTGGCGTGTTTACGTCCTCGTAGCTCATCGTCCAGCAAAACAGACTGATAGTGCCAAACTTAACAGAAAATAAGTATTGGGGCTTCTTCGTTCGACAAAAATTCTTGAAGGTGACGCCGGACCATGACCGCAGCTTAATGACTGCAACAAATGAAAGATGAAGTATTTCAGGGCCCACAAAGTTACAGAGGATCCTAAAGATATCCTGTTAACCAAAGCTCTCATCTTACACAGCATGCTTTCAGTTAAGCAGTGCACATTTCATTTACTGCACATAACTCGTAATCTATGCACTAACCACCCAGTGCAGCATAATCCACATCACTAATACTCTCGACAGTTAGCAATACACAATATAACACAGCACTCTACACAGTCAATACCCAATGATATAACACAGTAAATATTATTACATAACCAATATTCGAAATTTTAAAGGCGGCAAGTTGGCAGAATCTTTAGCATGCCTGACAAAATGTTTAGCAGCATTTCGTCCGCTTTTACTTTCTGAGTTCAAATTCCGCTGAGGTCGGCTTTGCCTTTCATCCTTTGGATGTCGATAAAATAAGTACCAGCGGATAACTGGGGTCGATGTAATCGATTTACCTCCTACCCCGAAATTGCAGATCTTGTGCCAAAATTTGAAACCAATATTCGAAACCATAACACTCATATAGTTATAATGAAGAAGGGTATTGGAATTCACGGCCTTAAGGCAGAGTCACCAAATGAATCAGTGATGTTTGTATCTCACCCATCCAGTGATTATTATTGTTAACATGCAACTTTATGACTAATTCTTGGATATTACCTTTTATCTTTTATTTATTTCAGCCGTTTGACTGCGGCCATGCTGGAACATCGTTTCCAATATTTAAGTCAAACACATCAACCCCAGTACTTATCTTGCATAGTCTGGCATTTATTCTTTTGGTTTCTTTCACCCAATCACTAAGTATATTGGATATGCACAAACGAATAGCGGTTACCCTGTGGTGGTCGAAGACAAGCACAAATGCAAAGACACACATATACATATATACGTAAATATATATACATATATACAATGAACTTCTATAGAGTCTACGTCAACCATGGTCACCCGCAAATACTCGCAGTAGAACCTAACCTGAAACCAAGTGGTTACAAATCAGGCATCTTTACCACACAACGAAGCCAGGCCAAGCCTGAGACTGAAAATAAAAATGGCAAATATTTTCCACCATGAAAGCACCTTCATTCCTTCAAAAATAGTAGACAGTTTAATAATTCTGAAAGATCAGAAGAGCATCTTCTGATTTAGAAAGGCTGTGTATATTAACACTTTTCCTCATCCGGAGTTTGGTGCTGGCCTCCAAATCCTCGACGAACTAGTTGACTTTCCTCATCAGTCAACTACCAACCTCTTTGAGATTTTATCAGAAACCGTCCACTTAAGAACAACATATCCTATGATTCGCTTAATATTCTTACTGGGCTATTAAAGGAGCTGGGATTACTTGTACAAGTACGTTCTCTACAAGTATATCACAAATGCTTGGATTAATAAAAGCATTTCGCAGTCAAACAACATGCAAACGACGCTGACATTTGTAAAATCAAGACTGGCAAAACTGATAGTAGGTGTTTGTCAATCCTTTCTGATACTGGTGAGACCCTGGGAAGGGTATTATTTCAGAGACTCAGTAGCCCTGTCACCAATTCATTGTTACCTAAATCACAGTATTGTTTCAGCAATAACAGAAGAAAGAGGACGATGAGCTGGCAGAATCGTTAGCATGCCGGACAAAATGCTTGGCATCATTTCGCCCCATTTTTCGTTCTAAGTTCGAGTTCTGCCGAGGTCGACTTTGCCTTTCATCATTTCGGCGTCGATAAAATAAGTGTCAGTCAAGCGCTGGGGTCGATGTAATCGACTTACACCTTCCACTGAAATTGCTGGCCTTGTGCCAAAGTTTGGAATCAATAAGAGAAGGAAGATAAATATTATCTGCAGAGGACAGTAAATTCAGAAAAAGTGAAGGAGTTACAAGAGGATCAGCTTATAGACATTTGCGATTTCCCCCAAAATATTGCAAGCAGTGCAAAGGCCGCTCTTATAGGATATTCTCGGATTTGGCTGTTAATTCATTTATATATCTATATATTGGGTTGTCCGGAAAGTTCGTGCCAATAGTAGCTTACCGTTCGACTTATTCTAGAACATGGTTGAGTCCATAAAATAGGATTTGACACCTCCATTTAGAGCACAGTTTAAGTTATCTTTTCGTGGAAGGTTTATGTTCCTATAACCTGTGTTAATTCTGTAACCATTTAAAATGGAAGGTAAGAAAGTTCATTTTTGGCACTTGATGCTTTTCTTTTTCTGTAAAAGGAAAAATGCGCCTTTTTTTAAAGCAAATTGTGACAGGTAATGAGAAATGAATTATCTACTGAAATGTTCAGAGAAAGCGATCCTGGAGTAAGCGACATGAGCCACCCTTATCCAACCTAAAGCGGGTCTTCACCCTAAAACAGTCTTGCTTTATGTCTGGTGGAATTGGAAAGTAATTCTGTACTATGAGCTTCTCCTAAGTAACCAGAGAATTAATTCTGAGAAATACTAGACACAACTCGATGAGTTAAAAGCAGCAATTCAAGAGAAACGTCCAGAATTGGCCAACAGGAAGGGTGTTGTTTTCCAACATGATAATGCAAGATCGCACGTTTCTTTGGGAACCAGACAAAAATTGCTGCAGCTCGGCTGAGATGTGTTACTCCACCCACCATATTCACCAGATATTGCTCCTTCGGATTTCCTCTTATTCAGGTCTCTGCAGAATAGTCTTAATGGTAAAAATTTCAATTCCTTGGATGACGTAAAAAGATACCTTGATGAATTCTTTGTCATAACACCACCTCAATTCTGGGAAGAGAGCATTTTCAAGTTAAAGGAAAGATGGAGAGGCGACACATTGTGCAACAAAATGGTTCATATTTGGTTGATTAAAAATGTAATGGCAAGTATTTATTGACCTTTTTCTTTCCTTTAAAAATCAGCACGAACTTTCCGGACAACCCAATACATCCATGTGTGGCTGGATAGATGGACAGACGGACGGATGACTGTAGTGCGTCAGTAATGTTGGTACACGGTCAAATACGAACAAAATAAAAGAACTCAAAATTTTCGTTAGATATGTAATATTTAAGTTGGGAGAGGAGTTGTTATATCAACTGACACAATGTGAAGAATTCCATGGATGATAAAGACATTGAAATTCTGAAAATACTGAATAACGGATTGCTGCAAGCTGGAACATTTATATATATGTAATATATATATATATATATATATATATATATATATATATATATAT
>NC_068999.1:34739423-34740081 GCF_001194135.2 Octopus bimaculoides | reverse complement strand
TGTGTGTGTGTGTGTGTGTGTGTGTGTGTATGTGTGTGTGTGTGTGTGTGTTTTGAAAATTTTAACTCTTCATATGTAAAAGATGTTTTGAAAATGTTGGTTTGTTTGATGAGGTAGGTATCCCAAGGTCTCCCAGAGCGCCTACATCTAATACGAAACAAAGCGATGTCATTAGTTATGCCTTTCTTTGTAAATAAATGGATTTAATTTATGTTTTCATTTTCCTGTGCATCTACTTCCCATTTGATGTGGGCATTTTTTTACATCTATTTATTTACATATCTATATGGTGATGCCATTGAGAATTTGTATGTATGTGTGTGTACATATATATATATATATATATGTGTGTGTGTGTGTGTGTGTATACACATACACACATGCTTGTTTACATGTATGTGCATCTTTGTGTTTGGGCTTCTGTGCATTATTGAGTATGTAATCATTGGTTCTACATTAAAAAAATGAACAGATTTACGTGTCTATGTATATATGTATGTGTGTGTATCTATCTACATACCTACCTCCATACGTATAACATATATGTACATACATACATGCATATATACACACACGCACACACAAACACACACATATATATGTGTCTGTATATATATATATATAATTTATATATATATATATATATATATATATATAT
>NC_068999.1:34737745-34738642 GCF_001194135.2 Octopus bimaculoides | reverse complement strand
CTCTCTCTCTCTCTCTCTCTCTCTCTCTCTCTCTCTCTCTCTCTCTCTCTCTCCCTCTCTCTCCCTCTCTCTCCCTCTCTCTCCCTTATCTGTCTTTTACTCTTCGCTCTTCGTATCCACACGAAATTAGACAAAGTCACTTTCAGTTTAACAAAAGATATTCATATATATTAGCAGACAAAAACAGTCTAATAAACAGTGAAACATATACATACATGCCTGTATACGCATGTATTCATTAGCATGCAGAGTAAGTTCATATTTATGGATAACTATCCACCCCTCTCTCTCTCTCTCTCTCTCTCTCTCTCTCTCTCTCTCTCTCTCTCTCTCTCTCTCTCTCTCTCACTCACTCTTCTCCCTGTGTGTGGGTGTCTCCGTTTTCACAATTTACTAACATACATTTGATCTTGACCTAACATGTCTTCCCCGTTTCCCAGTATTCCTCTCTCCATTTGTATTTATCCCCCTCTTCCTCCTTCTTACTGCTGATGCCTATTATCTTAAGTATGTGGTTTGTAAATGGCATTTGCATTTGCCATTCACCGTACGACGAAAATAATCGACGGTTTCAATTTGAAGACAGTCACTTACCATTCGTCATACGAGTTAATAAATTTGCTTATTTGCTGTAGAGAATCATTTCCTCATTATATAAGCCAGTGTGCATAATATGCATGATGTATATATATATATATATATATATATAGAGAGAGAGAGAGAGAGAGAGAGAGAGATAGATAATAACAACAAATGGAGCAAAACGCATGTCGATGAAAGTTCCTTTAATTCCTACATATATGTTTCGAAGCAAGTGAGGGCCATTTCACAAAAAAAGAAAGGGTTGCTGGAATCATCACTTGTTTCTCAAAATGTATCACGTTAACTCGGTATATC
>NC_068999.1:34736303-34737421 GCF_001194135.2 Octopus bimaculoides | reverse complement strand
TATATATATATATAGGCGCAGGCATGGCTGCGCGGTAAGAAGCTTGCTTCCCAACTACGGATTCAGTCCCATTGCATGCTATCTTGGGCAAGAGACTTTTGCTGTAGTCCCAGGTAGGCCAACAAAACTTTGTGAGTTTATTTCGGAGATGGAAACTGAAAGAAGTGTGGAAGCATTGGTGAAACCATGATGTTCAGGTGATCTGAAGAACTAGTCTTCTATATCTGCATTGATTTGAAAATGTACAATTGCATTGTGTAAAGTGTATCATGCATATAGGTACAGACACGTAAAATATTTTATTATATACCGAAATTATTATTACATTATGAAGGCGGCGAAAAGGCTGTAATCTTAAGGCTATCAAATGGTTAAATATGTATATTAAGTATATTCGCCTCTCATACCGCCTGACATCTTATGGTCTATACACTTCTCATGAAATAATTTCATAGACCGGGTCTCCTCGATTCCAGTTGCATAGAATTCTAAATTACACTCCTCTGAATTGGATTACTATGTGATCTGCTAGCCGGGTCCACTAGAGGAGCTTTCTGCGATTGCCACAGGATCTTACGAATCGATATATTGCACTATAAATTTATGTGTGTATGTGTGTGTATGTGTGTGTGTGTGTATGTGTGTGTGTATTTGTGTGCACCTGCGCGAATGTTTTTTTTTTAACTACATTAAAATACCTCAAAATTATAAATAAATATTGCTTGTATGTTTTAAATGTTTTATGTCTGAAATGCGATTATGTGGTGTATAATATCATGTTATAGTGAACCTATTAGTAGTTAATGTAATAGCAATTTCATTAATATTTTTCTCTTAAATATCGAATCAATGTGCGGCATTGTGCTATGCTGCGCATCAGTGTATGTATTAAGTAATACGTATATATGGAGGCGAATATATCCTGCTAAGTTAAGAATCTGACCAATTATCTTGCAGACACAAACAGAAAAAATAGAGTTAAGTAGCTAAAGAAGATTTGGCAGGCACACTCTAGTTTATCTGGTAATCATTTGTCATATATATATATATATATATATATATATATATATACACATATATATTCAAATGTATATATATAGATACATATATATATATAT
>NC_068999.1:34734253-34735958 GCF_001194135.2 Octopus bimaculoides | reverse complement strand
TATATATATATATATATATATATATATGTATGTATGTATGTATATATATATATATATATACATATACATTTATAAGAAAAAAGAATCTTGCAATGACAAATAGCTGTGTGCACATATATGCATATCTACATGTGTATAAATATATTAATATAGATGCATAAACATACAAGTATACATATATATATGCCTACCAATCTATCTATCAAACCACCTACATACACACATACATACACACATACATACACACACACATACATACAAATATACATGTGGATACACTAAGACACACACAACTAAGATCTCCTCAGGATCCGTGACCTGAGGAGAAAGAACAATCCTATAATGACAAATGAAAGTATTCGTTAACATTAACGTAAGGAAAACCAAAGAAAGAAAGAAAGAAAGAAAGAAAGAATGAAAGAAAGAAAGAAAGAAAGAAAGAAAGAAAGAAAGAAAGAAAGAAAGAAAGAAAGAAAGAAAGAAAGAGACGGAGGGGGAGAGAGGAGGAGAGGGAGATTAAGACAATGAGAGATAAAATACAAAGAAAAATAGAATGAGTGGATTATAAAAAAAAAATGCTAGAAGTGGAGTGTAGAGAATGGTAAAACGATTCGGAAAGAACCGGATGTTAGGGGTGGCGGCCTCGATAGTTAATCTAACTTTGAAATGCTTAAACTATCTATATAATATTACAGAGCTTCTGGGTCAGTCTGAAAGGCCATCAGGACCTCTATAATACAGGTTCCACTAGTTTTGTTCCATATCCGGTTTAGCTAAATATAAACTCAAACGTAACCTTTTGCTTTCTTAGTTTCACTAATGGAACTTTCTTATACCTCTTAATGCTTAAATATACGCTTGTTGTTTTGCTTATTGTTGTAGCTACATTTTTTTTTTAATATTCCTTTTCTTCTTCGCTTTTCTTCCCTCCTCCTCCTCCTCCTCCTCCTCCTCCTCCTCTCCTTCGTTTTCTCCTACTCATTCTCTTTCAGTTCTTCTATCACCATCTTTAAGTTCACCCACGTTGTCATTATGCTCCTCTTCCTCATTACCGCCAGCGTCCGCACCACAACATCATTAGCGTTATTACATCATCACAATCACCAACATCATCACTGTCGTGATTGCCATCTTGCTCCTCATCGTCATCATGATAATGAGAACGTCGCCATCATTATCATCACCACTCCACCACCATCACCATCAATATCATCAATATCATCAACATCATGATATTCCTCATTGGTTTGCATGGTATATATTTACAACATGCATCTGTCCATGTTGCTTCTAACCCTACCACGCCACCACCACAACAAAACCAAACTTTTAATCGTTTAAATAACAAATGCAACAACATCAACAACAAAAAACCCAAATACAATAATTATGGCATAAAAAAACACCAAGAAGAAAAGATTAACAGCATTAGCAATAAAAACATCAGCAACAGCAACTGCAACATGTCGCTCAATAGCCAGTCACTCAGTAACAATTTGTCACAGTAGTAAATAAGAATACCAAAGAATTTGATGGATTCATAGGAAAAGGAATGAAAATGCAGTGGGCCAGTCACAGGCGTGTTTGTGTGGTCAGAAGTTTGATTCCAAGCACATGGTTCCGGGTTCATCCCACTGCATGGCATCTTGGGCAAGTGTCTACTACTATAGCCTCGGACTGACCAAAGCTTAGTCAAAGCATTTGG
>NC_068999.1:34730742-34731295 GCF_001194135.2 Octopus bimaculoides | reverse complement strand
TATATATATATATATATGCATATATATGTATGTATAAAATTAGAATAATAAGGGTGATAAATTGGATATTAATTTAATTAACACCAATTTAAAACCAGTGGCCTAGCGTAAAGAAAATTCAGAAAATTCAGATAAAATTATATTGCATACATATGAGAAGGAATGAACATGATTGTTTCCGGTATATAGCGCACCAAAGCTGGGACTTTTGAAAATAACTTCAATGTAATCGGTAGAACTGTACACATGTCTAATTTAATGTGGACAACTTGTGTATTGTTCTGTAAATTATATTGAATTAGAAAGGTCGTACTGATGAGTCTCGGACGTGTTACGTAAGTAAATTTTGCGTTAATGGCGAAACCGGTCTACGATTAATTCTTTATTTTGTATATTTTCATTTTTCTTGCCCGTTCATGTTTTGGCGTGCTGAATTTCCCTAGAGAACATTCTTTTCTTTTGTGGTTTGACCGTTAGGTGGTCTATTTCTAGCATAATGGATTTTCACCTAGTGGTCATCCCTTCTCATATGTATGCAATATATAAATATATA
>NC_068999.1:34725996-34727724 GCF_001194135.2 Octopus bimaculoides | reverse complement strand
ACGTTTATGTAATTGTATTGCAAGATTCTTAATGTGAAGTCGTTTGTTTAGACAGATATTGTGAAATTTGGTGATGGTCATTATTTCGGCCAATAAACACACGAACTATTTGGTCTTCACTTTATCTTTATTATTATTATTATTATTATTATTATTATTATCATTATTATTATCATTACTACTACTACTACTACTACTACTACTACTACTACTACTACTACTACTACTACTATTACTACTACTACTACTACTACTACTACTGCTACTACTACTACTACTACTACTACTACTACTACTACTACTACTACTATTACTACTACTACTACTACTACTATTTCATTCGTCAGTGTATTTTCGTGATACATTCTTTGGCCTCTTCAATGACTTTCTGTGCCTCGTGTATTCTCTTCTCTCTGATTTTGTCCTGTCAATTTCATTTTTTTCTTTCTGTGATATGTCAGAAAAAATAGAGAATGCAAGAGGAACAAGTAGTTAAAGAATGTGTGACGAAACAACACTAGCAAATAAACTAATAATAATAATAATAATAATAATAATAATAATAATAATAATAATAATAATAATAATAATAATATGCAATACTAGGCAGTGGCTCTCATGGCTTCTGATCTTAACTGATTGCAAGTGTTATCATGTACAATGTTTTGTTTTGGTATTAAAGATGGGCTACAGCAAATATTCTGCTCAATACCACATATTTGCTTGTTAGTTGCTTGATATTAACCAGTTGAGCATGTCCCTTAGTGGCTGACGATATGTGCATCTCTGATCACGAGCAGAAGTAGTGGGTGAGAATTTCTCTCAATATCATAGCCATGTGTTGAGAGGGATTCTTTGGGGTTTGGATAATTCACCTTTGGAAACATTAGTGTTTTGTTCAACATCCTTAAACAACGCTTATTCAGGGACATCTTAAGCGGGGTCGGCTACTTAACCTGGAGAAAATTCTAACTGGGCTTCAACCGCAAGGTCATGCGCTGTTAATCTTCATATTAGATCACCATGTCGCGCAAATATGATTGTGATGCATGTGCCTACTGTACCCTTATCAGACGGGTTGTCATGATGGGTATACTAGGCTTCATATATTTTACCCCAATGTCACTTTGATGGCATGCACTGCTCTTTCAATCAATAATAATAATAATAAAGTGAAGATCAAATATATAGTGTGCATCAAATATATAGTGTGTATAAAAAAAAAAGTAAAAGTCCATCCCCCAAATATCACAATATATAGGAGCAGGTGTGTGGTATGAACATGGTTCTGGGTTCAGCCACACCATTTGGCACTTTAGGCAAGTGTCTTCGACTATAACATCGGGCCGGTCAAAGCCTTAAGAGCAGATTTTGCAGAAGGAAACTGAAAGAAGCTTGTCATGTATATATACATACATATATATATATATATATATGTGTGTGTGTGTGTGTGTGTGTGTGTGTGTGTGCATACATGCATGTGTGCATGTGTGTACATGCGAGTGTGTGTGAGTATGTCTCCTATCACTGCCTGACAACCAGTGTTGAGTTGCCTACGTCCCGTAACACGAGCGGTTCGGCAAAAGTGACCGATAGAATAAGTACCAGGCCTTCAAACATAAATATTGGGTTCGATTCCTTCGATTAAAAATTCAAGGGCGCTGCTCCAGCATGAGCACAGTCCAATGGCTGAAACAAGAAAAAGAAATATATATATATATATATATA
>NC_068999.1:34724535-34725846 GCF_001194135.2 Octopus bimaculoides | reverse complement strand
TATATATATATATATATATATATATATATATGAGTGTGTGTGTGTGTGTGTGTATGCATGTATGTATATATATATGTATGTATATGTATATATATGTACATATATATTCATGTTGTTTCAAAGTTGCCAATAAAGATCAAATAACGTCTGCAAAATATGATGATGCGTTAAAGATTTCCTTAATACAAATACATAATAGCAAGGTGTGTGTCACTGTTTGTTGGGATCTCTCCTACAGCGACTTCATGGGTGAAAGAAGGCGTGGCAGTCTTACCAATTACTCGGCTGCTGTACTAGAGGGGAGTTAGTGCTGGCTTACTCAACTCCATCGGCAGATATAAGACAAAAAACATAACTAAGGAAAGGCTGTATGATTTATATGTGGGTATGTGCGTATGTGTATATGTATATATGTAGATATGCACATATACACGCACATTACACACGCATATACACACATACACACATATACACATATATTTATAGATGTGAGTGTGTGCGTGCGCGCGATTATATGTATGCGCATATGTACATTCGTATGTACATATGCAGATGCACAAATATATAGAGATAGGTAACTATGCAGATAGAGAGAGAGGGGTGTGAGAGAGAGGCAGACAAATTGAGAGAGTGAGAGATAGACAGACAGACAGAAGGACTGACAGATAGGGATAAAGGCAGAGAGGTAGACGGAGTGATAGACAGATAGGCAGACAGATAGGCAGACAGATAGATAGGCAGGAAGATAAACAGAGAGACCGACACAGAGAGATAGATAGATAGATAGATAGATAGATAGATAGATAGATAGATAGATAGATAGGGTACATTTTGGTTATCGCACCCCCATTAAAAATTGGGTTATCCCCCCACGTTTTACGAGAAATATGAGTACTTTTGGTTATCTCCCTCAACAAAAGAAATTGTTTAACCTTCAGTAAGACAAAACAAAAACAAAGAAAATGAAAAAATTAATAAACATGAAAAGCGAAAAAAATTAAACAATACTGAATCTGATAACATTTTCATAACAAATCATACAAAACTGAAGAAATTAATCATCTTACTGAATCTCTTTTACTCTTTTACTTGTTTCAGTCATTTGACTGCAGCCATGCTGGAGCACCGCCTTTTGTCGAACATATCGACCTCAGGACTTATTCTTTGTAAGCCTTTCACCGAACTGCTAGATTGCTGGAACGTAAACACACCAACACCGGTTGCCAAGCGGTGATGAGAGGACAAACACAGACACACACACACATACAGGCATAAATACACACACGTATATATATATATATATATATATAT
>NC_068999.1:34723593-34724399 GCF_001194135.2 Octopus bimaculoides | reverse complement strand
TGTGTGTGTGTGTGTGTGTGTGTGTGTGTGTGTGTGTGTGTATATATATATATATATATATATATACGAAGGGGTTCTTTCAGTTTCCGTCAACCAAATCCCCTCAAAAGACATTGGTCAGTCTGGGACTACAGTAGAAGACACTTGCCCAAGATTCCACGCAGTAGGACTGAACCCGGAACCATGTCGTTAAGAAGCTAGCTTCTTACCACACAGCCATACATACATACGTACATACATACATACATACATACATACATAAGAAACAAGTTAAAAATAATGGTCATCAAATATTTTTCATTTATTGGAGCAAACTTGGCTTACACCTGTTTCCCGTAGTTATTAATGGTACATTACTGACAGGTTTATTCAACTGGTCCATTGATCATTTGAGGAAAATTGAACGACCTAAGAAAATTAATCCTACTTTCGTCAGAGCCATTTCTGATTATAACAAGCAGAGCACTGAAAGAATGGCTACTGCACGGAGAAGATGGAAATATTCAAGCAGAATAGAGAACAGAGGAAGACAGGTTACAAACGGGTGAATGTATGTAAGGGGATAGTATTGAAGTCACTTACTAGAAGTAGGGGCATTGTATTGCCAAATTTGGAATAGGGACAGTCTAAAACGTTAGTGTTTGTAGTCGGGTTAGCACCCATTAATATATTAGCATTGCATATAGATTAGATATTCTCCACCCATTGTGTTGAAATTTGATATGGGCTTTTTATGGTCAGTCTGAGACAGTGATAGTCAGTTTTGTGTCTGTATATATATATATATATATATATATATATATATA
>NC_068999.1:34721110-34722662 GCF_001194135.2 Octopus bimaculoides | reverse complement strand
ATATCTTTTTGTAAAGAAATTTTTGTAATATATATACATATTTTATGGATGTCGTGATATCCATCCGGTTTTCGCTATTTAAATTAGCTTTTCAAGGGACATTGTGAAGTAATCAAGTCTTGTGACAAAGGGTTCTCGCCATTTTGGATGCTTGAAAAATAAGAATAAGTCTAGAGAGTGGACAAAGTGATGCAACAGGTGGCAAGGGGGACAACTAACTCCTCAATATGATTTTTGAATTAATCAAGTCTATATATTAAGGTGTGGTCTGTACTTTTGCATGAACAGGTTTTCCTTGTTTAGGCGTTCTTGTAAGAAGATTGAATCTTTGCATTGGTATAATGGAAGGATATGGAAATTCGGTGTTTTATTTCTTGCGCATCTGTCGATATGTTCACTCAGGGCTATCTGTCTGTATTGAGGAAAAACGAATCTGTTGTTTATGTAGCGTGACTCTGCATCTCAAAGTAAGGCTCATTTGGCCCACATAATTGTGGCCACAACCTGAGCAGGTCAGGACAGAGATAAGGTTTTGGGAAGCACATGTGAAGTTGGTCTTAATTGAGAATTTTTCTCCTTGCTGGAATGTGAATTCCAAGCCTTCAGTTAGGTATGGGCATGTACCACAATTAGGTTGTCTGCAGTTTTTAACTGTTGGTATCATATGTATCGATTATAGTTTTGTATTTGTTAGGAATCTCTTAAGTGATTTGTGTTGTCTTTTGCATTTGAGGAGTTTATGTGTATTTTCAGGTCTTGAGCGAGTAGAGGGAGATTTTGTATAATTGTGTCGTATGCTTCATTGTTTCTGGGGTTGTGGGTTGATATGTATGGGAGTGATTTAAAGTGAGGTGTGGTGTTTTGTTTTGTTGTCCTTAGTGTGTTTGTGTCCAATTTTTTAGCCCGTTTAATTCCGTGGTCTATAAGTGCGGGTAGGTATTGACGTTCAATGAGTGTTATTTTGAGGTCTTGTAGGCGAAGTTCACGAGTGGTTGTGTTACATACATTTGTACAGATACTTTTTGCTAGATTGAATGGGATATTTATTTTTGTGTGTTTAGGGTAGCATGAACTGAAAAGGAGATACTGTTTTGAGTTTTGGGGCTTGTAGTTGATGTCAGTTGCAATTTGGTTGTTGGATTTTTTATAATCAAAAGTTCCAGAAATGGGAGCTGTTCCTTGCTTTATTCCACACTTTTTTCTCTCTCTTTCACTCTTTTTTTCTCTCTCTCTCTAACTCTTTTCTCTCTCTCTCACTCTCGCTCTCTCTCGCACACACACACACATACACACTCACATATACAGACCTACAAGATGAGATAACTTTACCATGTCTGAATGAAATTCTCCTCCGAATCATGTGGTCTTGAGTCAGTCCCAATGTGTGGTACTTTGAATCAGTCCCACAGTGCGTACCTGTCTTCTGAAATAGCTCCGGACCAACAAAAGCCTTACAAGTGGATTTGGTCGAGGAAAGTGAAAGAAGACCAGCATATACATACATACATATATATATATATATATATATATATATATATATATATATATATAT
>NC_068999.1:34715575-34720345 GCF_001194135.2 Octopus bimaculoides | reverse complement strand
GGAAAGTGAAAGAAGACCAGCATATACATACATACATATATATATATATATATATATATAAAAAAACAAAAAGGAACGATAGGATAAGTACCACGCTTAAAAAATGTCTTGGGCTTGATTTATTCGACTGAAACCCTTCCAGTCGGTGCCCCAGTATGACCGCAGTCAAATGGCTGCAATAAGTAAGTAAAAGAATACAAGAATTATAAAAGATTCATATGAAAACAATGCAGGAAAAGATCTTACCACACAGCAAAATGGAAGCGAATTTCTGGACAGAATAGGCAGAAGGTGCTCGGAAATGATAAGGTCGTAAAATTTTATTTGAAATATATAACAGTCACCTATATGTGCGCATGCGTGGTTATGTGATAAGGATCTTGCTTCCAAACTACATGGTTCTGTTCTCAGTCTCACTACGTGGCTCCTTAGGCGAGTGTCTTCTACTATATAGCCTCTGGCCGACCAAAGCCTTGTGAGTGTGCTTGTGTGTTTGTATGTGTATGTTTGTGTGTGTGCGTGTTTGTAGCTGTGTTTGTCCTCTATCATCGCTTTACCACCTGTGCTGGAGTGCTTACGTAACATAGCGGATCGGCAGAAAAAGGCTGATAGAATAAGTACTACTGGAGTCGATTCATTCGGCTAAAAACCCTTCGAGACGGTGCCCCAGCATGGCCGCAGTCTAATGACTGAAACAAGTAAACAATAAATTTTATAAAGTGCTGGCAAGATTTACTACTACTACTACTACTATAACTACTACTACTACTACTGCTGCTGCTGCTGCTGCTGCTGCTGTTACTACTACTGCTGTTACTGCTGCTGCTGCTGCTGCTAATAATAATAATAATAATGATGATGATGATGATGATGATGATGATGATGATGATGATGATGATGATGATGTATGAATCTGTGGCCTTTTTGGAGTCCTGCTGTTTATTTGTATATCTGACATAGCCTTAAGGCTATGTATCAATATTGTAGGAAGCAAACAGCTACCTGCAACAATAACAAAAACACTGTTTCCAGAGGAATACAAGGGAAGATTTAAGAGACCATATAGTTATAAGGATCAATAATTGATCAATGATGCCATTTCTATTTATTTTTTAAACACACACGTATGAAATATGTATTTGCGCGAGTACGTATGCGCATTATAATTTTCAGCGTAACTAAAATATATTCTACAAACTAAATTGTTTTTATAAAAGTTACATACTCTCATACCTCTAAACATACTCACACATGCAAACCCACAAGCATACATACGCTTTTTTAAAAAAAAGTAGAATAGTGAGAGCAGGGGTTGACGAAATTTGTTAGTTTACCGGATATGACGTATTACTTTTTGGTATTCAGTTATGTCCCTTTACATAATGGATTGTTAATTATACCGAGATCGAATTCGGTTTCCATTAATTTTATTTTTTCAGATTTCGGTAAGTACCAGTCATGTTTTCGGATATTCAAAATACTCAACCACACTTTATTATCACAAAATATCTGGCTTTGTGCCTGTGTTAGAATCCAATATTTAACAGTGAACGCCTAAGTAGTATTGTCTTTTACTTTTATCCCTTTGTCTAAATGTCATTCCCATCATGCCACACATAATGTTAACAATATTGAATCACGTGATAACAAATTGCAGCCATTTTATTCCAAATGTCATATTTGATCATGTTCTTTCTTTCTTTCCCTCTTTATCTATTTCAAACATATCTTTCTTTTTTCTTAATTTCTTTCTTATCAACTTACTTTTTTCTCTTTTCATCTCTCTTTCTTTCACTACTTCTTTCCGTCATTTTTCTTTTTTTTTTTTTTGCTGTTTTTCCCTCAGTTTCTGTTTCCTTCTTTCATCATTCACTCATTCTTTATTTCTTTCCTTCTTTCTCAGATTCTCTCTCTCTCTCTCTCTCCTTCTGTATGTTTCTTTCTTTCTTGTATCCTATCTTTCAGCATTTCTTTTCTTTTCTTTCTTTTTTCTGGCAGCCACCCCACTGATTTAATTCAATAGAAACTCACAGATTAGACAATGCGTCATCAGATATTTTAACATGAAATAAAAGAGGGAAAGCCAACTAAGAGAGCAATGACGGCACACTAACCCCATACCGTGTCACCACTAATATCAAACATTAACTCATAGCTTTTGGACTTGCGAAAGAAAACGGAAGGAAAAAAAATATTCATAAGTTTATTCTCCAAACAATATCTAGAATGAATCAACAATAGTTTCTTCATATTTATGTCTGGGTTCTGCGTTATATAGCTATTTATTTATATATATAGCTGCATGTGTTTATACATATGCGCACACATATATACATACACATACATTCATGCACGCACATACATATACGTACTCACGACATATACATACATACGTAGGTATATATGTATGCATGTATGTATGCATGCATGTATATATATATATATATATATATATATATATATATATATATATATATATATATCTTTGGATAACCCCATAAAAACGCTAATTATCATTTTTAAAGAATTTTGTGGAGTAAAAATATCAATAAATGCAAACCTGAAGATAGTAAATTTTTTATAGATGCGATATTAAATCCAAACACACGCAAACAAACACCACTCCAACCGTTACATGAACGAAGAAACAATATACATAAACAGGAAATCCAACTATCCTCCCAGAATAACAAAAAAACATCGTTGAAAATATTAGCTGACGTATATCTAGCCTTTCATCAAATAACAAACCTGCTCTACATTACTATAGATCATTAGATGGAAGAGTTTTAAATGGCAACCTACACTAGAAGGAGAACCCATAAGAAATAATATAAAACCGAGAAACAGAGAAATAATTTGGAATAATACTCGACGTCGCTTGAATACATCTAGAAATGGAGCAACGATCTTTCTAACATTGATGAATTTGCACTTCCCCACTTCATATAAATATTACAATATCTTCACTGCAATTTGTACTGAGGGTACCCGCAGCTGTATTTCATGTGTCGACTCTAACCGACCCCAAAATGCGTAAACAGCCAAACGTGAAACAGTAACACGACTAGTTTCCTTTTGGACAGGAAACGGCTGGTGAAGAAAATGTATACTGATTAGAAGTGGAATCAATAGACGGCAATGTAAAGACGTATATGGGTTAGCTGTGAATATATTTTAAACCAAATACATGACATACACTGATTCGTTTACATACAACTTAAGTAATGCTGTGATACAATTAAAATACATTTGGTCATTAAAAGACACAGTACAAATCAGTCCTATAATAAAGCAGATTATTTTTATAAATGTAAAGACAGAGCTACAGCGATAGAAACCCTCACTTATGCCCAGTCGAAAATCTTATAATACTGATCTCCCTCTGTGATATCCTAAATATTAGACAAGGAAATTTTTCTTGTCTTCGTGCAAATAAGTACCGGCTTCAAGAATTGCAAGCATCTTCTTTTATTCCATTTATGGTGTTTGAATTGAGTTCCTGGTGGGAAAATTCGATACAAAAACTCAGACCAAAATGTTATCTTGAATTTGAATTTAGCACTATATATATATGTCTGTATGAGTCAGAGGTTAAGAAACCATCTAAGGAATATTAAATATCCTATCCAGTATACTACTGGATGTGTACCTACGTATTTTTAACCAAGAGTTTACTATTGCTTGACAATATTGCAATTGAATACTAGGTATGAATGGAGGTAAATTGGAAATTTACCCAGGATTTATAAGACAATAAGAAAATGGAGGGGATATAAAATCGACAAACATCAGCCAGTAAACATTCCATTATACCTATTTATTAAATGATAACAAACATGTATTTAAGTGGTACAAGTAAACGAATGAGATCAGCCAATAAATACGTAAACAGATATATATAGAGAGAGATATGAATGAATAATAACAGATGAGTGTACAGATAGAAATCCCTTACAGCCGTTTCTACAATGAGGCCTCGGAATCTTCCAAGTCATCCTCATCACGTCAGTAATATACAGGGATGAACAAACATTGGACAGAGATTGGATAATAGTTGAGCCTCAACGCTTCTTCAGAGAGTACAAATGTTAAGAAACTAACATGTGGGAAGTTCAGTTAGAATAATAGAGTGGGGTAAATAAGATAAGATAGAGTAAAATAGGTATAAATTTAAATAAAGTAATTTGATGTAATAGACATGGTAAGGAAAACTAAGAACTTGGTTTATATCTGTACACTCATCTATTATTATTCATTCATCTCTCTGTATATATATATTTGTTTACGTTTTTATTGGCTGATCTCATGCGTTTACTTGTACCACTTAAATACATGTTTGTTATCTCTTTACTCTGTTACTTGTTTCAGTCATTTGACTGCGGCCATGCTGGAGCACCGCCTTTCGTCGAACAAATCGGCGCCAGGACTTATTCTTTGTAAGCCTAGTACTTATTCTATCGGACTCTTTTGCCGAACCGGTATTTTACGTAAACACACCAGCATCAGTTGTCAAGCAATGTTGGGGGGACAGACAAACGCACACACACACACATATATATACATATACATATATACGACGGGCTTCTTTCAGTTTCCGTCTACCAAATCCACTCACATGTGGTTGGTAAGCAGGCTACTTACCACGCAGCCACTCCTACATACATACACACACACACACACACACACACACATATATATATATATATATATATATATATATATATATATATACACACACAAAAGTGTATCTTTGTGCCTGTGTTTGTT
>NC_068999.1:34712441-34715336 GCF_001194135.2 Octopus bimaculoides | reverse complement strand
CAGGATAAATGATAAAAACTACAACCCTTACACTATAATATATATGTAAATGAAACAACACTCCTCTTCCTCCCCTCCCATTCTTCTTCTTCTTCTTCTTCTTCTTCTTCTACTTCTTCTTCTTCCTCCTCCTCCTCCTCCTCATCATCATCATCATCATCGTTCTCCCTCTCTGTTAGCATTCATTCCATAATGCTTATCTTCTTAATATTTGAACATGCTACTCTAAACATACATTGCACTTGCAATTTACGCGCGCAGACACACGCATACGTGCACACACACACACACACACACACACACGCACGCACGCACACACGCACACATACATGCACACACATACTCACACACACACACATACTCACACACACTCAAAAGTGGAAATTTTGAACAAATCACAACGAAGCAGAGGTTTCAGCAATAGAATCACAGATACGCCTGCACATGTGTGTATGTATATATACCTACATAGTTGGTGTGTGTGTGTGTGTGTGTGTGTGTGAGAGTGTGTGTGTGTGAGTGCATGTGCGTGTGAACGAGAGATAGAGGGAGAGAGAGAAATAGATATATTTATATACATATCTTTATACATGCATATATGCGTGTGTATGCATTTATATGCACAAACAAGTTATATATATGTAATATGTGTGTGTGTGTATGCGTGTAACATATATTTATATACATAGAGTGTAATGGTAACTGAGAGGAAAAAGAAAGGAAGAAAGGAAGGAAAACAATGAAAGAAAGAGAGAGAGAGCAATGAAGAACTATAATAGAAAATGAGTTAAGGAACGACACAGAGATTGTGGTTACGGTGGTGGTGGTGGCGGCGGCGGTGGCGGCGAAGGTGGCGGTGATGGTGGTGGTGGCATTGATGCATCGGTGGTGGTGGTGGTGGTGGTGGTGGTGGTGGTGTTTGTTATATACAGTGTATGAGTTTTGAGTTGTCAAATGAATTGATGACTTTTCACCAATTAACCCCCCTTAAATATAAGAAGGGCTAATTATGGTGGCTTTCTGTCTTTCTTCTGCTTGGAGAACCAGTGGAAAGTAATCGCCATTCAATTTGGGTGCAAAGCAATAAGTACAGGCGAGCAATTAGAACTTGTGACAGAATGTTGATTAGTTTTGATGTATAATAGCGTTGCTAGGTAAGAGGTAGGTGGGTATGTAGGTAGGTAAATATATAGGTAAGTAGGTAGGCAGGTAGGTACGTACGAACGTAGACATGTAGGTAGTTAGAATGGTGGGTATGTATCTATGCATGTGGGCAAGTGTGAGGTAGATGTGTAGGTAAGGAGGTAGGTATACGTAAGCAGGTAAGGAGGTATGTATGTATGTATGTACGTGGGTAGGTATGAATTAGGTAGGTTGTGGAATGGGTAAGTAGGTAGATAGGTAGGTAAGTAGGTAGGTAGGTAGGTAGGTATATGGGTAGGCAGGTAGAGGATTCGTAGATGTGTATGTTTACAGGGATTTTGTAGATAGGTAGGTAAATAAATCGGCAGATAGGTTGATAAATAGATTTGTAGGCAGGTAGAAGGTTCGTAAGTAAGTACACTGAGGATATATTGGTAAATAGTTAAGTAAACAAATGGGTAGATAGGTAAATAGATAGATTGGTAGACAATGATGTTGGTGGGGAGGTAGGTAAATAGGTAAGTATGTGAATAAATAGGCAGGTAGGTAACGATGTCGGCGGGTGGGTAGATGTAGTTCTGTAGGTAGATAGGTAGGTGGGTAAATAATGGGGTATGCTCGTGGGTACGTATAAAATAGGTGGATTGGTGAGTTACTGGGCTGGTAGAAAGGAAAGTGGGGTAGATGTTTAGGTTTGTACCTATGGAGGTGTGTACCTATGTATATAGGTAGGTATGTAGGAAAGGAGTTAGGTATAAAGATGGGTAGGTATGATGCAGGGAGATTGGTAGGTAGGTGGGTAGATGGACATGTAAATTGGTATATAGGTGGGTAAGTATGTAGGAGAGTAGGTATGAAATGAAGTAGTTAGTTTAATAGGTAGGTAGACATATAGGTGGGTACGTAAGAGATGGGTAAGTGAGTAATTTGGTAAAAAGGTAGACAGATAAATAGGTAAGCACGTAGGTGTATAGTGAATAGATAGCAGGTTGTTATGTAGGTAGGTCTGTAGGTAGGTGGTGGATAGAAAGGGAAGGAATTATGTAGGTGGATAGGTAAGAGGGAGCTAGGTAGGTTGGTTGGTAGGTTGGTAGGTAGGTAGGTAGGTAGGTAGGTAGCTGGGTAAGTAGTTGGATGGGGAGATTGGTACGTACGTGAGAAAGTACAAAAATTGGTAAGTAAGCCATTGTGTGGGTAGATTGGTAGGTGGGTGGGACGGATAGGTAGGTGGGTGGTTTGGTAGGTGGATGGTTGAATTGGTAGGTTGATATGCTTGTAAGTAGGCAGATAACTGCTGAGGTGGGCGAGTGGGTGGGTGGGTAGATAGATAAGTTCGTGGAAATATAGATATGCAAGGAGGAAGTTGTTATGCATGTAGGTAGATATGTTGATTGGTATACCGGTAAATTGGTAAATTGGTAGTTAGAAAGGTAATCGGGTAGGTAGATATACAGGTAAATTATTAGTTAGTAAGGAACTAGGTGGATATATATAGTACATAGTGGGTAGACAGGTAGATGTGTAAACAGATATTCAGGTGAGCACGTGGGTAGATTCATTGGTAAGTAAGTAGATAAAAATGTGGATGGGAAAGGTAGGTTTGTGAGTAGGTAGGTTTGTGAGTAGGTAGGTAAAGGGCCAGGTAGGCATTTTGATAGATTAGTATGCAGCTAGGTAGGTAAGTGTGTAGGCAGTCAAATACATACAGGTATGTATGTATGTATGTATGGATAGATGAATGGGTGGATGGAT
>NC_068999.1:34707441-34709941 GCF_001194135.2 Octopus bimaculoides | reverse complement strand
CATCATCATCATCATCATCATCATTATTATTATTATTCCGTAACAATTTCCATGTAACATGATCAGACAAAAGATCTTTGGAAATTAATCGTAGTCTACGGCTAGGCATATCCTCTGAAAAAGCTATTCAACAACAGCCATATCGAAACTAGTTGGAATGACATACAAACTCTCTGCATGGTCCTTCTACTGACTAGAAGTAGAAGCCGAAGATCACTTACATTGCTCCCTGCTGTTTTAAAAAGGAAGGACATATAGGACAATGCTGTCACAGTTATATTAAAGAATGTGGTAATAATTTATCATAATCTGCACGAAACACACAAACAAAACACATTCATACATACACAGACACCTACACATACGCAATCACAGATACGTCAACGAATTAGTGAACTTTTGTTGAACCACACATTGAACTCCACAAGCCAATTAACTGCCGTCTGTTAATAAACTAATTAAGAGCTAATTGTAATTAAACAACATTTTTCAAAAAACCAACATGATGAAAAAATCTGTTGTCTAGTTACAAAGAAACCTCTTACGGCTATTTAAACTGCTAAAAATAGTAGCCAATTCTCTTTTTGATCAAATCCTAACTTCTTAAATAGATAATATAAACTCTGGTTAAAACAGAAATTCAGGGATAACTGTGGTGAAAAGGCAACAACAGCAGCAGCAATGCTAATAAGTAACTCAGACTTTACAACATAATTAGAGACAGGCGTAAAGCGGCCAACAAGCAGAATCGTTAATACGCCGGACAAAATGCTTAGTTGTAATTCGTCCGTCATTACGTTCTGAGTTCAAATTCCGCCAAGGTCGACATTGCTTTTCATCCTTTCGGAATCAATAAAATTATTACTAGTTGAGCACTGGGGTTAATATTATCGACTACTACCCCCCCCCCTTAAAAGTGCTGGCCTTGTACTAAAATTAGAAAGAATAATGAGAGATGGGCGTGATTGTAAGACTGAGAAGCTTTCTTGCCAACCATGTGGTCTTGAGTTCATACCCATTGCGTTGCAACTTCAGTATCAAAGTTTTACTATAAAGTTTTGGGAATGGATTTGGTAAGCAGAAACTGAACCGAAGCCTGTCGTATATGTGTGTATGTAGGTGTATGTATAAATTTATGTTTTTAGTTTTTATGTTTGTGCTATGTTTGTCCACGCCACAGTTTAGCAAGCGCTGTTGTATTGTTAACATCTCCATAACATAGATGTCAGCAAAAGAGGCCGATAGAGCAAGCACCAGGCTTAACATCAAGTACTGGAGTCGGTTTGTTCGACTAAACTTTTCGAGGCGGTGCCCCAGCTTGGCCGCAGTTCAGTGAGTGAAATAGGATAAAGAAAGATATTTTCACCGTACAATTTAATGGCGACAAGTTGTGATCTAGAGCAATAGACAAAGAGAAAGAGACTAGTAGTAGTAGTAGTAGTAGTAGTAGTAGTAGTAGTAGTAGTAGTAGTAGTAGTAGTAGTAGTATTTGACACCAGTATACCTATTTTATTGGATGCATTCATACTTGATTAAACCCAGACATGACTAAACGCTACAAGACGTTTTTGACCCTTTCGGCTGGGTTTACGATGTCTGGCCTTAGTAAGAGAAACAACAGGTGGCAACATTAACAAAACAACATATTTTCCTTTTGAAGGGGTGGGGGTTAGGGGTGAGATGTGTAGCGAGTTTAATTGATGCCGGTAATAGACTGCTACTTATGTTATCGAACCCTGGCAGAATGAAAGAGAAAGTTAACATTGGTCAGATTTGAACAATGGACAGATAAACGGTGGAGCTAAATATAGCAAGGTGTTAATATGCTGCGTGGCCTTGTGGCAAGTGTGTTGCACTCAGTGATCGGTAGTTCGTAGGTTCGATTGACAGATTGGGCGGTGCGTTGTGTTCTTGAGCAAAACACTTCATTTCACGTTGCTCCAGTCCCTCTTTTGATGAGGGGTGAAATGTCGGTTTGCTTGTCTAGCCAGCGGGGTGGCGTCATTCGTAAGCTAAAATGATGCAAGGTGCATTGTGACCAGCGATGTGTAACAATACCTGATAGTCTAGCCGATCACATGATCACGTGATTGTTATGGCATTCTAGTAATGTTACCACTTACCGATATAATTAAGAATAATAGTAGCAGCAGTGGCATCGGCAGCAGCAGTAGCTGCAGTGGCATCGGCAGCAGCAGCAGCAGCAGCAGTGGTGGTAGTAGTAGTAGTAGTAGTAGTAGTAGTAGTAGTAGTAGTAGTAGTAGTAGCTGGCAGAAACGTTAGCAAGCCGGGCGAAATGCTTAGCGGTATTTCGTCTGCCGTTACGTTCTGAGTTCAAATTCCGCCGAGGTCGACTTTGCCTTTCATCCTTTCGGGGTCGATAAATTAAGTACCAGTTACGCACTGAGGTCGATGTAATCGACTTAATCTCTTTGTCTGTCCTTGTTTGTCCCCTCTATGTTTAGCCCCTTGTGGACAATAAAGAAATAAGTAGTAGTAG
>NC_068999.1:34706679-34707431 GCF_001194135.2 Octopus bimaculoides | reverse complement strand
GTAGTAGTAGTAGTAGTAGTAGTAGTAGTAGTAGTAGTAGTAGTAGTAGCTGGCAGAAACGTTAGCAAGCCGGGCGAAATGCTTAGCGGTATTTCGTCTGCCGTTACGTTCTGAGTTCAAATTCCGCCGAGGTCGACTTTGCCTTTCATCCTTTCGGGGTCGATAAATTAAGTACCAGTTACGCACTGAGGTCGATGTAATCGACTTAATCTCTTTGTCTGTCCTTGTTTGTCCCCTCTATGTTTAGCCCCTTGTGGACAATAAAGAAATAAGTAGTAGTAGTAGTAGTAGTAGTAGTAGTAGTAGTAGTAGTATGTGCGTACAGTTATACCCTCAAGCTTACATACACACACACACACACACATACACATATATATATGCAATCATAAATATATATCCACGCACATAAACATGTACACACAACATATACAATGTGTGTGTGTGTGTGTGTGCGTGTGTGTGTGTTCGTGTGTGTGTGTGCGTGTGTGTGTGCATTGGCAGAAATTGAAAAAAAAACTACACGAGTCGAACTTTTCCTTCTTTTTTTCTACCAAATCAATATATGTATATATAAACGTGTGTGTTTGTCTGTCGGTGCGTGTATGTATGTGTACATACACACATACATACATGCATATACATGCATACATACATACATACACACATACATACATACACACATACATACATACATACACACATACATACATACATACATACATACATACGCACATACATACATACATACATAA
>NC_068999.1:34699961-34706469 GCF_001194135.2 Octopus bimaculoides | reverse complement strand
TATACATGCATACATACATACATACACACATACATACATACACACATACATACATACATACACACATACATACATACATACATACATACATACGCACATACATACATACATACATAATATCAATATCGCTGTTCGATATAGAATATCCTGTGTAATATCCCATGGGTTTTAGATGAAACAAATGATAATAAACGTCAAAATAAAATTATGATGAATGAACCTATATTGATATTAATACTGAGGTGAATGTGGCAGATTGGAAGTGACTGATAACACACCTGTAGTATGATGAATAATTAACGACGAATATTAACAAGTATAATCATAATAATTATTATTATCATGATTATTTTTATTAGTATTTGTTATAATTGCAACATGAATGCAAAACCTCCAGCAACACTGTTGAGAATACATCTCATGGGTATATGCTTGTGAACAAAATGCAAGCAAAAAATTGACTGATCCATACATAGAAAAACGCATATACATATGCATATACATACATACATACGATTCGGAGACGTGTATGGCTGTCACTGACAAATTAACTTATCTGAGATGTTGACCACAATGCCTGTCATCAAGGCCCACGCTTAAGTTTAAAGTCAATAATGGCTTGCACAACGCCGCTAAGATTCCCGCTTGCAAAGCCAATAAGTCTACATCTCCGGTTTCGCAATGAGGCGAGTGTTATTTTGGAATTACCTTCTAGAGAAATCGCTATAGAAAGGCTAAGGGTTTTTCATTCCCAGATGTTGGATGGCTGTTGATTCTACTGAGTTCATCTTTTCTTTGACATGTTTTGTTTTTCGTGTTGCGGGATGTCCAACGAAAACCACCCTCCTTACCAAGCAGGCCTGGAAGGGCTGCCGATTTAGTCGCCGACGGTCTGACAATGCGGTAGGTTGTACAGAGTTACATGTTACTGGATTACATATTACTAAAAGGAACCTGGCATTGCATACATACATACATACATACATACATACATACGTACGTACATGCATGCGTACGTACGTACATACATACGTACGTACATACATACATGGTACATACATATATACATATATGAGCATGTTTGGATATGCCAGTATATGCATGAGAAGACACATAAAATAAAACGTACAAATCTGTACGTATACAATCTGTACGTATACAAATCTGTACGTATACATACATGCATACAAAAATATTCTGTTGTTGATGTTGAAATTCCAATGAAAGACTCTTGGATGTAGGTTAGAAACCGACTCTTTCTCTATTGGTTAGAAATCTTGAAATAAAACTGAATAATGACATACATACATACATACATACATACACTTATGTATATGTATGCGTGTGTAAGGAAAAGTTTTTTTTTTTTTTATCACACCCGTAGAATTATAAAAAATGTTGAAAATGCACTTTAGAAAAATGTATTGACATTTACTTAACTAGTTTCGTAGTTCCATGATTATCAAAAATTGAGGGAGGTGGATGGACCTGGTGCTATACCCTATTTATCTCGAATCTAAATGGAGATTGAAAATTTGATCCATTTTATGAAGAGATTATGGTTTGAATTGCTATTAGTTAGGGGTACAGTTTTGTTAGTTGAACGTGGTCACGTGTTCAGAGGGCCAGGTGATTGTATGAATGATAGTTGTTCCAAAAGCTAAGGCTGTATTTGGCCAGCGAATGTGTCATGAGGCATCATGGATAATAAGTGCACGCTATGTTCACTTATTACATAGATCTATATACGTGATCTAAAACGATCTGCCCGCGAATTAGACCCCATAACAGTCTGGATAATAATAGTGTCAAAAGTCAAGGCTATGTTATTTCAGTGAATGCGCCATGTGATAATATGAACAAATGGTTATCGGACATTTTTGCTGGCTAAGTGAAGGAAAATGCAGCATCCATGACATTTTAAGTACCTCCAAGACTATTGAGAAGATAATACTCAGATCGAAAACTTGACCTTAATGTCTACAACTGAGTGGACACTGTTAAAGACACCAAAATGCTAAAACACATCATATCAGCCACATCGATTTCACTAATCCTTGGGATCTCAGGGGGTCAGAGGTACACTCTCTTTCGTCTGAGTAAATACCATAAAACGTTGAACCTGGCTGCATTTCAAAGTAGGACTTCGATACAATGGAAATAAACATTTTAAACTTTAATTTACTCAAATCTGAACTACTCCTCTTCTGTTTCTGTTAATCCACATTCATTCGAATTCAGGGGAGGGTTACAAGTTTATATGAGAGGGATATTTCTTGTCTCGGTCCCTAGGACTCATAAGACCGGTTACTCGGTTTCCATGGCGTATCAGTGACTGAGATCACAGCATTTCTTCTCAACAGAACGCCGGCCTATTGCTGGGTTCAAAGCCAGCAATTTTGATTTCTACAGCTTCAATATTTAGCTGATACTTTATTTCATCGACCTCAAAGGGATGAAAGCAAAGATGACGTCAGCAAGTTTTGAACATGTGTTTGAACGAACCGATAGGAATACTGCTAAGCAATTTTGTCTTACGTGCTAATGATTCTTCCAGCACGCCACCTTCAGAAGGATATTACCGGCACTTTATTTTTAAAATTTCCCATCTTAGAGATACGAATCAATGTAGATCCCAGACAGAATTCAAAATCTGTATTTATAGAGACAAAATGAAATTCTGTTAAGCAAGCGATATATTCAAGTGTTACGGTATAACGTTTCTAGCAGTCCACCAGGAACAGGAGTGTGAGAGCGAAGAATATTAATAACAATTAAGTGAAAGAATCCGCCCAGGAAGAGAGTTCACGATTGAAGTCCTCATCAAGTTGTTGTACTGTGGCGAGAGAAATTAATACAGACTCCACTGCTAATTGGTTTTAAAACACGACATGTCCAACTACCTGTAGGTTCTGTCAACAAATGCCTTATTGAAGATAACCGTCAATACACAAAACAAAACAAAACGAAAGAAAGGAAACAAGAACGGTTTGTGTAAACTAGAAATTTGATTCCCACTGTTGTTATAAGTTTCTTAGTCGGTTAATCTAATAAACTGGACCGCTTGTGATAACTATATTCGCTACGCCCCTATATCTCTTCCTCGCTGTCACCCTCTCTCCCCTGTGCGTGTATGTATAATAGACAACCATATATGTGTGCGTGTGTGTTTGTGTGTGTGTGTGTGTGTGTTTATGTGTGTGTCTGCATATATATATATATATATATATATATATATATATATATATATATATATATATATATGTGTGTGTGTATGTATGTGTGTGTGTGGGGAGGTTGTGTGTATATATACATATATATGTATATACACACACACAAATACATATATCTATTAGCAGATATACATATAATACGGATATACACACACATATATACATACAAGGATATATATTTACACTTACAATATACACACAATATATGTACAATCACACATACAGATACATACATATTTATATACATACATAATATAGATATATGCACACATACACACACACACACACACACACGCATATATATACACACGCACACATAAATGCAAGCACATGGATGTGTGTGTGTATGTGTGTGTGCGTGTGTGTGTGTGTGTGTGTGTATGTGTGTGTGTGTGTGTGTGTGTGCGTGCGTGCGTGCGTGCGTGCGTGTGTTTTAATCTCACTCCTCTCTTCAACGCCTACTGGCTCTGGCAATTCTCCTAATGTTTATGGCTATATTTCTACCGCACTACATCTCAATCTAGCAACACTACCACCAGTTCTATCACCACCAACGCCACCACTACATATATTCTACCACTATCGATAACACCACCACGACCAACCCACTGACTTCCAGCATCCATTACCGTCTAATCTTCAAGTCCATTAGTTTGCAATTATTCGAAGTTAAACACAACAGACGCATAAGGAAATATTAAAAATCTGTAATAAAGATTATTAAACTGAAACATAGTCGTGTCTTTAAATTCTAACACCTGGCGGGATCGTTAGCACACAGGGCAAAATGCTTAGCGATATTTTGTCCGTCCTTATGTTCTGAGTTCAAGCTCTACAAAGGTAGATTTCACCTTTCTTCCTTTCGATTCGATAAAATTGTCCGAGGTGAGCACTGGAATCGATGTAATCGAATTATTCTCTCTCCCGAAATTGCAGGCCTTGTACCAAAATTTGAAAGCAAGATAAAACACACACATATAATATGCTTGCTTGCTTGCTTGCATGTATGTATGTTGTTATACTGGGGGTTGGGTCATATATTTGGTCTACACTTCAGTTTTATTATTATTTTAGTTTCTTTGTCAAAGATGTTTCGTCACACACCTTGTGACTTCATCAGCAACTCTCTATCCCACATATCGAAGCTAAAATAATGCTTTAACTATATGGTGGGGGCTGTACCTCTTCAGGGTTATAGAACTTAGGTTAATATTTTTCCTTTGAAGGATGCCTACCTAAGTTCTATAAGCTCAAATTAGCCGTGAAAAGGTTCTGCCCCACATAGTTAAAAAATGATACCTTTCTTGGCATTTAACCAAATGCTTAGAATTCCTTTTCAACTAGGGGATAGTACTGAAACATATATGTAGGTTTTTTTCACATATTTTGAGCCTTATAATTAATTTATTTGTATTGTTATGTTTTAAAAAAAAATTTTCAACATTTTTTTTATCATACAAATAAATTATTCATACATCCACTTTTTGTCTATTTTCTTTCCTTTGATATGCATACATACATACATACATACATACATACATACATACATACATACATACATACATACATATATATAGATAGAGTTTAGAGGAATTTTAGTCCTTTAGTGAATGGAAGAGCACGACCATTTCTGCCAATGTTACTACCTAGGTATATAAATGTATCATGAAATTCACTATCTTGTCCACCAAGATAGACGGGTTTCGGTTGATTTTCGCCTGTGTATTAGGCCTCTCTATTTTGGTCTTTTATACGGAGGCAAAGTCGGGAGCTGATGTCAGAAAGACTTGTTGTCATCTCTTGCCAGTCTACTGAGTCTCCAACGAATCCCTAAGATCGAATTATTCATGAACCGAGTCATTGTGAAGTCGGCCGCTGACAAGAACAAGGACGGTGATAAAATGTACCCTTGACTCATTACCGTGATAATGTTGCACGTGACAGTGCTTCCGCTTCGATGATTTTCCACATACAAACATACATACATACATATATATATATATATATATATATATATATATATATATATATATATATATATATATATATATATATATATATATATATTATATTATATTATATTATATTATACACACACAACTCAATCTCTCTTTCTCTCTCTCTCTCTCTCTCTCTCTCTCACACACACACACACACACACACTCATTCACTCACTCGCTCACTCACTTTCGCACGCGCTATGTCGGCCAGTGCAGAGTCGACAAGTTTGATCGCAGATTAAGCATTTCTTATCTCGTATAAGAAGAGTCGCTTGGTTGATCGCTCCGCACTATTTGTGCTCACACCATTGAGATATTTATGTTGCATATTTACCAACAATTCACACTCGTACACATTGATGTTACAAATTTTTCGAATTTCCTTTTAGTAGGTCTGTCACGTTTTTATTTTTTCCCCTGAAGTACATGTCCTTTAGAATGGAGAAACCATTTTTCGATATGCAATGGTCCAGCATTTGCGAGACGTGGGCAGCTCATCGTGGCTGATATCCAATATTAACTATGATTTAAATGCAGAATGTATTGGGGTTCTGAAACATATTAACGTTCCTCATTCTGTTCTGCTATTTGGATATACAGAATATACATCTCCCATGGGAGACTGGGTAAAATAGTTGTTTTACGTACTATAAGTTTGATTGTCTTGGATCATGCTCGTCATACATTCGTCTTCTCAAGCAATCAAAATTATCCTGTTGTATCCTCTCATAAACGTTTGTGTTCCGTAACAGTTAACTACCATGTTATTATAGGTTCTCTTCGTTTTCCAACACTATTTCACCGCGTAACTGATAGCTGGAGCGGGCTCCAGTTTGTTGGGTGTTTGCTGATGCAAAATCCATTATGTTATTCATGTTGAGAGTTAGACCCGAGATCTTATATACTGCAGTAAAATTATCGGTGACAGTTTGTTTGTAGTTCTTCTGAGGTCGCACTAACTGTCCCCTCATTTGCATACTGAAAACCAACAATCGATGTAGTTGTGCTTTCTGTTCTGATGCAGAGTCTGCTACAATTGCATAAAACTTTTATGGTGTAGTTTTTAGTGCACTGTGCCAAAGATCCTACTGAATAGCGTGGGTGCAGGTATAGACCCGTAAAATATATCTTTTGTAAAGACATACATACAGACAGTCAGAAAGACATATAGATAGATAGATACATTTCTTTTATTAGCCACACAGGGCTCAACGAAGATGGGACAAATACAATGTAGAGCTTTTCTTTTTGGGAGGGGGAAGGAAGGAAAAGCTC
>NC_068999.1:34698561-34699714 GCF_001194135.2 Octopus bimaculoides | reverse complement strand
TGTATCACACAGTAATGTTCTCGTGTAAAAAGAGGGGAGGACAGTTTAGGTTTAGCCGTGGAAGGAAAAGCCCACGGAAAAGACCACGGTAACCTTGGTCAATATTCTCATTGAAGAAACTATAACAGTAAGTGACTCTCTTTTGCCTTTTTGTTTTATTTTTTTTTCTTGTTCATAGGGTTATGCTCAAGATGGTTCCGTCGTTCACACGTGCCATCCTTGCTACATTCACCCATCTTTAGATAGATAGATAGATAGATAGATAGATAGATAGATAGATAGATAGATAGACAGATAGATAGATAGATAGATAGATTTACGACCTACCCTAAACTCTTTTATAAAGTCTGTACCTAGTTGCTCTCAAAATGTAATCAAATATAACGCTTAATTCTGTCTGGTAATTAATTCATCGATCTATACTCTATCGAAACATTAAAGTATTCTCTTTTGAGACAACATTTGTTTTTATTCCACTTTAAAATACAGACATCGATCGGTGGATAGAGATTTTGGATGTACGCATATATACATATATACATACAATTATATATACATATATAATGAGTGTATATCTACTATAAATAGTATTCCACATGTACTTTATTCAGTCTTTATCCAGTCCTTTATTCAGCTAATGTTCGATGTTGTTTTTATGCATTTAAAAAAACATTTATTTTTAATTATATATTATATATTATATATAATATATAGGTATGTATGTATAAATATGTTTTGTGTGTGTTTGAGTTTGTATATATGTGTGTGCATGTGTGTACATATATGTGTGTGTATGCACACACACACACAACTACCACTGCGATAATTTCATCCAGAATATAAACCAAGGAGGTCTCTATAAACGTCGAGCTAACTAGGAATTTATTATCCCTAAGAAAACATAAATGACTAAAGAAAAGCATCCTTAATATATAAATGTTAAAATTAGAGAGAAGTTTTGTTTTCAATATAGCATGTTTATTAGAAAAACTGTACCCCACATTCGCAAATATCAAAACGTACATACATGCGTGTGAGGGTGTAAACATGAATGCGTACGTGCGTGCATGTGTGTGTTTTTGTGTGATTGTGTGTGTGTGTTTGTGTTTGTGTGTGTGTGTGTGTGTGTGTGTGTGTGTGTGTGTGTGTGTGT
>NC_068999.1:34696773-34697489 GCF_001194135.2 Octopus bimaculoides | reverse complement strand
ATATATATTTATATATATATATATATATGTATATATTTCATGGCAGAAGTAACAAATTGATTCAGCTTGTCAAGTGCTAACGTACGAAACGTTCTGCCTTTAAGTCACCGTGTTATTTCTGCTAAATATTAATTATATATACATATATGCTTTTATTCTTTTACTTCTTTCAGTCATTTGACAGCGGTCATGCTGGAGCACCGCTTCTAGTCGAACAAATCGACCCCAGGACTTACTCGTTGTAAGCCTAGTACTTATTCTATCGGTCTCTTGTTTTTGTTTTTGTGGGGTGAGGTTCCATGACAATGGAGATGGATAGCTAGCTAGCTAACTAGATAGATAGATAGATAGATAGATAGATAGATAGATAGATAGATAGATAGATAGATAGATAGATAGATAGATAGATAGATAGATACTTAGGCAGATAGACAGATAGGTAGAAGGAGAGAGAGAGAGAAGGGGTATCCCCCTTCATATTCACCATTCACACATTTATTTATTTATTTAGTCCTTCACCATTGTATTGGAATGGGTTTTAGGATGGTGACCTCTTAAAAAAAAAACAGGTGCGGTTTGATCATCACTGAAAGTCATTTTTCTTTCTTTCTCTCTTCCCCTTTTTTCCTTCTTTTTTCCCTCTTTCTTTCTTTTTCTCCTCTTTGAGTTATATTTCGAATTCAAAATGCACTGTCACCGCTTCCAAACATTCATTT
>NC_068999.1:34695333-34695562 GCF_001194135.2 Octopus bimaculoides | reverse complement strand
TGTAGGAGTATAGGTAAGTTCGATTTTATGGCGTGAAAGATGTTGGTTATTCCAGGACTGTGTGTGTTAACGAACGGAATCGTGTTTTCATTAACTTTTTCCTTAGATATCCGCAGTTGGGTGATGCTCACTTTCATCGCCTTTTTAATTCCCTCAGTAATTAATCCTTAGGGGTATTTCTGCATTGTGAGGAAGCCTTTGAGTTAGTTGAGTCGGATTTCACGTATTT
>NC_068999.1:34694100-34695323 GCF_001194135.2 Octopus bimaculoides | reverse complement strand
ACGCCTCTTTCAATTTCATGATTTTGCGTTAGAGAACATTAGTATAACACTTACAAAATGTACAGTCTCTGCTTCTCTTTCAAACATTCAATTTTGGAGAGAATCTTTTAATGAAATGTAGTTCCATTGCTTTTCGGTATTGCGGACCGTCCCGTGCACATTTGTAAAAGGGGAAAACTTTGTATTTTCCGTCGCTGCATATTTCCAGATGCTTCTTTAATGGAATCTTGCGTAATTCTTCTTGTAGGATATGTTGCCTGTGGATGCTATCACGTTGGCAGAAGGAATTTCTCTTGCTGTTTGGGCAGGTAATGCAGTATATAAGGTTTTGCGTTTTGCAGTTCATATCTGCATTTATTTTAAAAAGGTATCCGCTCTTGAATTTTATGTGGGAACCACTTTCCAAGTATTTGAAGTTGTTGATATTGTTGTATGTTCCATATCTCCTATCTCCACATTCATTTACTAAGAATTTTGATTCATTCTCTAATTTGAATTCTGCCCTTGTGAGGTGATTTTAAGATTTTTTGGTTGGCGCCTGCTATTCCGTAAGGTGTTTTTTTCAATCAGATTTTTTCCTTTTGGGGCTTTGTAGGAGTATAGGTAAGTTCGATTTTATGGCGTGAAAGATGTTGGTTATTCCAGGACTGTGTGTGTTAACGAACGGAATCGTGTTTTCATTAACTTTTTCCTTAGATATCCGCAGTTGGGTGATGCTCACTTTCATCGCCTTTTTAATTCCCTCAGTAATTAATCCTTAGGGGTATTTCTGCATTGTGAGGAAGCCTTTGAGTTAGTTGAGTCGGATTTCACGTATTTTTGGGTCAGTCACTATAGCACAGATGCATCTTGCTAGGCTGTAAGGGGTGTTTCTTTTGTTGTGTGATGGATAGCAAGAGTAGAAATTTAAATATTGGTGTGTATCAGTTCTTTTGTAAAATATGTCTGTTGTGACTGAGGAGTTCTGTATTTTCATGTGGATATCCAGGAATGGTAGTTCATTGCAACTGGATTCTGTCGTGAATTTGATGGATGAGTGAAGTGTGTTCCGTATATTGTTAAATATATTCAGATCTTAATTCGATTTGTCCCAGAAGATGAAGCAATCATCAAGGAAGCGTTTCCACTTTTTAATGATATATTTCATGTTCTCCTAATCAAAAGTTTTTACTACTTCCTTATAAAGTCTTTCTTCCAAGTCTCCCATAACTAAGTTTGCATAT
>NC_068999.1:34693544-34693991 GCF_001194135.2 Octopus bimaculoides | reverse complement strand
GAACTGCGTACCCATAGGCGTGACCTTAACTATCGATATGTTTTATTACCGAATCTAAAGGTATTTTCTTCTAGCACTAGGCGTGTGGCCTTGGTGATGAAGTCAGTCTTGGTGTGTTAATTTATCCGTTCTCTATGTTTCTCTACCCAGTGTTTGATTGCTTCTAGGCTTAAAGTGTGAGGTATCTAAATATAGAGTTTGGTGACATCAAAATTTGTGAGTATAGTACCTTCTGCGACAGTGAGTGGGATGTGTTTGAGGAAAGAGGTTACCATCCTTAAACCCATTCCATTACAAGGGTAAAGGACTAAATAAATAAATAAATGGCGAATAGGAAGGAGGATACCACTTCTCTCTTTCTCCCTCTACCTATCTGTCTATCTGTCTAACTATATACATCTATCCATCTATCTATCTATCTATCTATATATATATATATATATATAT
>NC_068999.1:34689519-34692137 GCF_001194135.2 Octopus bimaculoides | reverse complement strand
ATATATATATATATATATATATATATAGGTTTGTGTGTATATGTGTGTCTACACCCTTGTAAAGCATGTCGTATACTCCTGCTGAGTAGAACATTTGATACACTTCGACGGAGCAGCACGTGCTATTCTAGTGAATAAAACACCTGACATACCCCCATTGAGTATAACAATGGCACCCTCCCTCTGTGCAGAGCAAGTGGTATACTAATGCTGTGTAGAACTCAAAGAGGAAGTTCGTCTTCTGGTCGAAAGATCTTTATGTCCATTGCACTAAAAATGAAGATGGAAAATGTTCGAAGATGACATCATGTGCACAAAATGATGAAATTATAGGAATCTCGTCACTTTAAGCATAAAAGAAAAATACTAATTAAAAATGCATTAATCAACGACCTCATAGTAACATGTATTGATTCCTTGTGGCTGGTAACTATGCATGTATATGGAAATGAATCTCGGTCGGTCTCGGTTGGTTTCAACTATTAATATTCAGTCGTACGATCGACTGGATTACCTACTTATATAACACTGTGAAACAAAATTTTAATTTGTTTTTGTCTTTAGTCACTAAGTGTTATTTCCTATTTGCTTCTATCTAGAAATCAAGAGAAGTGACTACTATTCCCTTCAAACTTTGCTCTTGTGACTCGAACATCAATGTTTTAAAACTGATTTATTTTCCATTACATTTCAGACAGATTCAGCGCTGGGTTGCTGAAGCAGAAATATCGTTATAGCAAATATTCTGCGCAATACCACAGATTTGCTGATCAGTTGCTTGACCTTCACCACTAAGCATGTCCCGTAATGGCTCACAATATGTGCATCTCTGGTCATGAGCAGGAGTAGTAGGGGCGAGCATCGTAATCATGTGTTGAGAGGGATTCTTAGGGGTTTGAATAAATGTAACACAAGCAAATTTTGAAGGAAATATTAGCCATTTTTCATATTTTCTAAGGATGAGCAAATAGGAAATAATAGTTGCTACCCACGGACAAAAATCGCGTTACACGGTGTAATCAGTAAGTGGCCGAATATTCCACAGTCATGTGTAGATCTCTCATGAACCAAAGGATTCATAAGGCCGGAGCTGAACCCGGTTTCTAGGGTGTGGATGTGACTGAGGTTATAATTTTCTTCCTCTCCGAACGAGACAACAGTCCGCCCGTCGCAAGTTTAACTCCACCTCCATGGCTGGAAAACATTTACACACACACACACACACATATATATATATATATATATGTGTGTGTGTGTGTGTGTGTGTGTGTGTGTGTACGTATGGATGTATGCATGTAGATATTTTTTTACTTGTCTCAGTCATTAGATTGCGGCCATGCTAGGGCACCACTTAGAAGAAGTTCAGTCTCGAACTCGTACCTTTTAAATACCGATTGAGTGCTCTATTATTTGTGTGTATATGTGTGTGTGTGTGTGTGTGTATGTGTGTGTGTGTGTGTGTGTGTGTGTGTGTTTATCAAACTGAAGGATATTACATGTTTATTGAATTTTTACATGAAAAGTTTCGACAATGACTTCGAAGTCACAGTCAAACTTTTCCTTGTAAAAATTTAGTACATGCATACACACATACACACATGCATGCATAGATACACACATGCATGCATACATGTATACATACATACATACATACATACATACATATGTTACATAAAACGTGAATGTGATGGATATGAAAGTGTTATTTCGTGGGAAATCAGTAAGCCACCATGGAAATGAAGTCTTGACTTAGCTGATTTCAAAAGTAATTATTTAAATAAACACTGACAGATTTCAAACTGTTTCGTTACATTATGAAACTTTTCGAATCATTGAAAGAAAGAGGAGAAAGTATCAATCATTAGGGGACAATAACGAGAGAAGTGTGGGGCGGGGGAAGAGAGGTGAAAGATAGGTGGAACAAAACTTGGTTGATTAAGAGAAAACGGTTACAAGCAAATTTATGCAGCATGGGTTGTGAAATGAGTTTCATTAAAAGAATCATAGTATGTAGGGGAAATTTCTTTGTATAATGTATAGAGAATGTGAGGGATTATTACAGAAGCAGATTGGCAATTTTCATCGAAAGTAATTGAACGAAAAATTTGTTATTGGCTGAAGGGGAATATCTTTGGTCTTTGGGTTGAAGTCATCGAAGGATCATAGGATCAAAGTAGACGTGTGTGTGTGTGTGTGTGTGTGTGTGTGTGTGTGTGTGTGTGTGTGTGTGTGTGTGTGTGTGTGTGTGTGTGTGTGTGTGTGTGTGGCCATTTCGAATGAAATAGCATGACAGTTAACCGTTGCTTAACACTACATGTAAATCCATGTATATCCAATTTTGTCCGGCACGGTAATGATTCTACCAGCTTGTCTTAAATCCACATATCATACCATTTTGGAATCAGGCTGACTCCATGAGTAAATTAAAACATTCCGTGCCGAATCCGGACCTGCAATCCTGAAATTTTGGATTCCTATGTTTTCATTACTGTAATTGTTTCCGGTGATTTTTTTTACATGATTTTTTTTTTTTTTTGCGACGAATGTGATCATCATTGGGATAGGACTCTGATGGAAGCTATATACTAGCTTAAAAGACGCCCGATAGTGTATATATA
>NC_068999.1:34688114-34689329 GCF_001194135.2 Octopus bimaculoides | reverse complement strand
TGTGTGTGTGTGTGTGTGTGTGTGTGTGTGTGTGTGTGTGTGTGTGTGTGTGTGTGTGTGTGTGTGTGTGTGTGTTTCTCCCTCCCCCTGTCACCATTTAAGAAGCAGTGTTGCTATGTTTACATCCCCGAATTCTAGCGGTTCGGCCAAACAGAGTGATAGAATAGGTACCAGACATTCAAAAATTATAGTACTGGAGTCGCTCCTCTGAAATGTTTCAAGGGGGGATGCCTAAGCATAGCTAATGATGATTGAAAGAAGTAAAAGATACACTGCATGCAAGTATGCATGTATGTATATACAGAGAAAAAGAAAGGGTGAGATAGAGAGAGAGAAAGACGGAGAGAGATAGAGAGAGATTGGGTGAGAAGGAAGGTTTGATGGAACAAACAGGATAAATAGAATTCATTGTATGTGTGTGTTTAATTCATTATCTGCAAACGACAGAATTTACAAAGTAACTCAAGGACCAAGAGATACATGTGTTACACTTATCAAACTTATGATCTCTACAAAGTACGCGAACAACATGCTTTTATAACCATCATTTCACTCTGATGTTGAGGCCGAGATCTTGAAACCTTAATGGATTAAAGTAATTTAAGAACACCTTGTCCCAAACGAATCATAAGTATAACAGAAATTTAACTTTAAAATCTTTAATTTTTACTTGAACACAGTCGCATATGTCTGAATGGGAGTGTATGTGTGTGTGTGTGTGTGTGTGTGGAGGGGTGCACGCGTGTACAAAGACATGCATTATTATATGTGTGCTTACATTTACGTGTACAGAAAGAGGTGCGAGTGAGAGAGCGAGCGAGCGAGCGAGAGAGAGAGAGAGAGAGAGAGAGAGAGAGAGAGAGAGAGAGAGAGAGAGAGATCTTCCTTTCATTGTGCAAACATGTATACCAGCCATATAGACGTATGCGTATCGGTAAATATATGAATGTGTTTTATAAATTTATGACTTGCTCGTTCTGCAGAGGTTCATACTTGTGTGTCTATGCGTGTACATGTGTGTTTGCATCTGAGTATGATGTGTGAGCGTTAGAGACCAAGTATGTATGCATTTGCAAAGCGGTTGGCTAATATTTAGATCGTTGTTGGGACAGGTACAGGGGAGCAAATAATGGCGTACGAATAAGACAGGGTAGGAGAAAGAAAAAGAGAGGAAAAGGAAGATGAAGGAAAAGCAGGAGAGAGAGAGAGAGAGAG
>NC_068999.1:34686006-34688104 GCF_001194135.2 Octopus bimaculoides | reverse complement strand
AAGGAAGATGAAGGAAAAGCAGGAGAGAGAGAGAGAGAGAGAGAGAGAGAAAGAAAGAGAGAGAGAGAGAGAGAGAGAGAGTGTGAGAGAGAGAGAGAGACTGAGTGATGCTAATATAGAGGTAAAGAAGTAAAAAAATCATCTGATATTAGATAAACTTATAACTGGACCTCCAAGAGACAAAACTCAAAACTGTCTATCATATTTCTAACTAAACATTCTCATGGGTGTACGTATAACGAGATACTATAGATAAACAGAGAGATGGAGTAACGGACAGACAAACAGGCAGGCAAGCAGACGGGCAGGCAGACAAGCAGACTGACAGACAGGCGGGCAGAAAGACAGATAGAGATACAGATAGAAAGATAGGCAGAGAAACAGATACATAGAGGGAGAGACAGACAGGTAGACAGACAGGCAGACATACAGGCAGATAGACAGTTAGATAGGTAGATAGATAGATAGTTAGACATAGATAGATAGATAGATAGATAGATAGATAGATAGATAGATAGAATAACGGATAAATGGAAAACCAATGAATATGTAATTACATATTCACACACACACACACACCTTTCACTTTTGTTAAATACAAATGATGATTAGTGTGAATATATTCAATTAGACTGATGGCCAAGAAAAACGCGCACGTGCTTCGTGTGTGTGTGTGTGTGTGTGTGTGTGTGTGTGTGTGTGTGTGTGTGCGTGTGAGTGTGTGTACGTGTACGTGTGCATGTGTGCGTTTGTGTGCGTGTGTGTGTGTGTATGTCTGTGTATGATGTTCTATGCGTCTATGAGCAATGGATATTGACACCGTCTCCAGATACCGAGGCTACCTACGAATATACCAGGATGCCATATACGCGCCAAATAAACAGTTGTGTAGCACCAGCAGCAAATATTAGTTTGGGTGCAGCGGCCCATTCCGCGGCACTACTGCCAGTGATGTCGCATGGGGTGAGCGGTTTTGCGCGGCGGCCACTTTTTATGGATAAAAAGTATGCTATATTTCAGGAAGTAGGTTACAAATTTGACACCTGGGCAGCCATAACTCACGCTACGCCATTGACAATTACATTAAAAGAAAAAGGGTAAAGGGGGTCGTTTTGTAACAACGTGGTTTTGGGTTCAGTTCCGCTGCGCGGCACCTCGAGCAAGTGTCTTGTAAGGCCTTCGGAGTGAAGTTGGTAGACAGAAGCTGTTTCGAAGCCCGTTGTATAAAAGTATATACAGAGTGCGGTGAATAAACTGTCGTCAAAATTACGCAAAAATGAAAATAACACCGACGTCTCATTTTAACAGATATATTTACCAAAATTACATAGAAAAACCTTGAAATACGAACGATTAAATTTATTCAATAAAATCACCATTGGCTTCATCCACAGCCTCGAGACGACATCGGAATCTCCTGCGACTCTTCTAAACAGTCTCCTTGTTTAAGTTGATGAATGCTGCCATAATCCATGCCATCTGTTCTTCCT
Source organism: Octopus bimaculoides (assembly GCF_001194135.2). NCBI lineage: Eukaryota > Metazoa > Mollusca > Cephalopoda > Octopoda > Octopodidae > Octopus > Octopus bimaculoides. The sequence continues at coordinate 34,686,614 of NC_068999.1, read as the reverse complement.
TGGTGTTACAAAGAGTTTTGTTGGCCTCTCGCTCAACTGCACCCCACACATAATAATCAAGGGGTTTGCAGTATGAGGAGTTAGGTGACCAGAGATAGGGGTGATATGGTCCTAGAAATTGTCTGATAGCCATGACTGGGTCCTTCTGCCTGTGTGGCATGGTGCCGAGACCTATAGCCAGATATAGACTCTTCCAGCGGCCATCCTCTTGACCCAGGGTAACACTACCTCCTCCAGGTACTTGATGTAGGCTTCCGCGCTGAGTTTGAGGCCGTGTGGGAAGATGAATGGAGGAATAACGTCATCATCACTAGTGATCACTCAAAACACCATGGTGTTGACAGGATGTTTGATTTTTATCTCCTTCGGTACATGTTTTGGGGACGCGGCAAGCCAACGGTTTGTCTGTTTCTTTGGGGTTTTTTTTTTTGAGAATTGAGATAGATAGATAGATAGATAGATAGATAGATAGATAGATAGATAGAGAGGGAAGGAGGATCCGCCTTCCTATTCGCCATTTATTTATTTATTTATTTATTTATTTAGTCATTTACCATTGTACTGGAATTGGTTTAAGGATGGTGACCTCTTACAAAAAATAAATAAAT
>NC_068999.1:34684242-34684741 GCF_001194135.2 Octopus bimaculoides | reverse complement strand
AAATAACTCCAGCAATTCAGTTTAGGCAAGTGTATTATTGTGCCAAATTTTAAAATTTTCGGTAAACTTTAATTTTTGAAATGCTGGCAGCCAAACCGAAAATATTCACATATTCTTTTATTCTTTTACTTGTTTCAATCATTTGACTGCGGCCATGCTGGAGCACCGCCTTAAAGGCTGTTAGTCGAAGAAATTGACTACAGGACTTACTCATTGAAAGCCTAGAACTTATTCTATCGGTCTCTTTTTGCTGAACCACTAAGTTACGGAGACATAAACACATCAGCATCGGTTGTCAAGCTATTGCAGGGAGTGGGGACAAACACAGATATACACATACATGAATATATACGTATATATTTATGCAAAGGGCTTGTTTCAGTTTCTGTCAATCAAATCTTCTCACAAGGCTTTGGTCAGCCCAAAGCTATAGTAAAAGACACTTGCCCAAGGTTCCACGCAGTGGGACTGAACCCGGAAATATATGCATATATATATA
>NC_068999.1:34679559-34683879 GCF_001194135.2 Octopus bimaculoides | reverse complement strand
TATATGTATGTATGTATGTATGTATATACAAAAATAAGAGGAATGACCAGCAAAAGTGCACTCCTATATGCTAGAAATAGATGGCGAATCACCTAACCACGAAGAATATGTTCTCAGTAAAAATTTCAGCGGAACAACCACCTTAATGATCAATGACAAAAAGAAACGAGTCAACTGACATTTAAGAATTCAATATACATTTAATGCAAATGCGAGGAACAACACGTTACGAGCGATAAACATTACAATTTAAATATATTTAATAACAACTTAAATATGCTTTAAAAATAAGCATGTAAGCAGCGAGCATCGCCAGTACATGTTCCCACCACATCTTTTCGTACCCTTTTTACATAATTTCCTTTAGGGTGGCTTTGTGTTGTGTTCTTGAGATTGACACTTTGTTTAACGTTGCTCCAGACTGCAACTCATTTCTACAACCCTAACTACTACTACTACTACTACTACTACTACAACAACAACAACTACTACTACTACCATAACAACACGAAGTACTTCTACTATAGGAAAGCATCTACTATCATTAGAAACACTACCTACCAACTACTACAATACGACGAACTACTACCGCCGCAACAATACAAATTACTGCCAACAAACAATACCAACTAAAACTACGATCACAACAGCATCTAAGTATCAAAGTACAACAGCTGCAAGAACATCAACTAACAGTACCACAAGAACTACAACTATTACTACTACTACCTCTTCTTCTTTCTTAGCTTCTGCTACTACTACTACTACTACTACTACTACTACTACTACTACTACTACTACATCAACAGCAATAAACACTGCTCTTGAACAGATATTGCATTGTCATAATAGTTCCACCATCACTACGACAAGACCATCCATCACAACCATTACATCGATAACACCGCCAACAACGCCATCACCACCATGTCAGTACCACGCGACTACCACACCAACACCATCACACCTCAATACCTCACCTCACCCAGAACGCCACCACGACCACAGCAACAACACGCCACCGCATCATCATCATCATCATCATCATCATCATCATCATCATCATCATCATCATCATCATCATTATCACATCATCCAAACATCATCACGCCACCCTACCATTAACTAACACACCAACACTCCCATCCTTACAATACCACTCACTGTGCCAATACCATCATCACAACCACCACCAACAACAACAACAATGCTACGCCACCACCATTATCACCGTCAATATCATCATCATCACCTCAATACACCACCCCCACTTCCAACACTACCTCCCACCACCACCACCATCACCACTACCACCACCACAACAACAATACCAACAACACAATATTAACACTACAATCGAAAACGCTACCAAAATACATCATCAGCGGATGCTGTGTCGGTGAAGTGCTCTATGTCATGAAATGTTTAAAAATAAAATAAAGTAAAATAAAATAAAATAAAATAAAAAACAGAAGCGAGTAAGGAAGGAATATTTCTAAGTTGCTCTGATGTTGTCATTTAGTAGTAGTTTGGTCATAGAGTGGGCAGCTGTAAGTTGACCCCCAGCTGGGTAGCAACGGGTTCGGTCTCAGCTCAACGCTTTCAACTTGACATTCATCAACAAGTGTCTGAATGAGTTGAAGATTTACGTAGTTTTCTCACACGCACACAACAGACGCATACACACACTACACACGCATCACACTCACACACCACATACCACCTCATACTTCCTCTATTTCATACATGCGTAGTCACCTACCTCTATTCTTCTGACCCCCCCCCCTGTGTATCACACAACGCACACATTCACACAGGCACACGCTTACGTACGAGAATATTCTCCTTCAGCGTTACAATAGCTACTTCGCTTCCTTTTTCTTTTTTTACCTACCTTTATTTATTCTTTTGTTCGTCTCAAGCATTTGACTACGACCTTACAGTGGAGCCACCTTCCTTTGCTTTTGTTTTTCATGTCGACGTCAAGACTTATTTTAGACCAATGCTCGTTTTATCGATCTCTACAATGTTGAACTACTAAGTTACAAGGCACGAGAGGACATAACAAAAACGACAGCAGTTAAAAATTGACTGGTATAAATATGGTTTCAAACTTTGGCACAAGGACAACAAGTTCGGGGAGGGGTTAAGTCGATCAAGCTTAGTAATAATCTGTTAAGCAACAACTACCCCAAAAACATACTATCCACTCCAATTATGAAGAAAAGAGAGGAAGAAACCAATAAACTGTCCACAATCTGTCTACCCTATGTGAAAGACCTCTCTGAAAAGATACAAAAGATATACTGTCCATGTGACATCAGGACAGTATTCAAGAGTAATACAACACTTCTCAAATATCTCCTTCGAGTAAAACTACCAGTAGAAGAGAATATGACCAAAGATGTACTCCATCTCATGGAGCTGTGGTAGGTTATACAAAGGCAAAACATGTCGTCCCCTCAAAATAAGGGTAGAGGAACATCGCAAAACTGTGACACGAGATATTGATAAATCGGGTATAGCTGATCGTGTATGGAAAAATGGAGACTACCTCTCCCTGTGGGATGAAGTTAAAATAATAGACAGTGAAAATAAGAAAACTAAAAGAAGCAGCACATATGCTAGGACACAACAACCACCTAAACAGACCGAGTGCAGATATGAACAGCATATGGGAACCGGTATTAAGGAAGGATAGGAAAATATTAGATTTATAAGCCCTAAAATTCATTCCATAATTGCCCACGGACACATGGCGTAGTGGTTAAGAGCGTGAGCTACTAACCCTAAGGTTCCGAGTTCGATTCCAAGCAATGACCTGAGTAATAATAGTACCATCGAAAAATACCTTAGGAATGAGAACCCAGGTTCGAAATTTTCCTAAGAAGGCTGGAAGGTATATCAGCCAAAATTTTGTGTTAACAAGATATAGGACAAATGTACATAATTCCTCGTCTCTTTAATATAGAACTGTATTGAAATCAATTCTTGGCATGTAAATTGCCTGACCGTGTTGAAGTAGGAACAGCTTATTTTTTTTATTTCCTGCTTTGTAAAGACGATGGCAATAGTTTCAAATAAACAACTTCATTGCGTTGAGTCACTCTTCCAGAATTGTATATAATCACCTGTATGCTCTGTGGTACCCTAACTTTGCATTAACTCAACCATTGCTGGATTTAGATATTAATGCGTGTGTGTGTGTGTGTGTGTGTGTGTGTGTGTGTGTGTAGAAGTCTGTCGTACTCTACTTGTTTTTAGTAGCTGACTTCATTATTCGCCAGGTGATTCGAATCAGATTTCCATTTAGAGCAGTGATCCCTAAGCTTTGGGGGCTGCTACCCACTTGGCACCTAGGTCGCAATTACTGCGCCTCATCTCACTCATCACCATAAACATAGATCATTCAAAACATCTGTATTTCACAAATAAAAATTAACTTGATTAACCCATATTTTTCTTGTTTTTACATCCATTGCCCCCTTTTGTCCACCTTATTATCGCCCCACTTTTCTTCAATGACCCCCTGGATCTTTCCACCACCGCCATCGAGGGGGCATTACCGCTCTTTTGGGAACCACTGATGTAGATAGAGTATAAGTCAGTCACTGTTGTGGCAAACCGCCAACTACAGTTTGTTTCCCTTTCTCTCCCCACCAGCCTCAGAGTTTCTGCGATGGTCATAGAATATATCCTTTCTTTGAGTAAAACATGGACATTATACGTTGCTAATCCCTCCGTTGGTTTCTCGGTGCTCTAGATATTGGTTTATGCCACCACTAAATATCATTCTTACCTATTTTTCTCGAACTCGAAGCGAGGTAAAACACCCATTAATCTCGGCAGGATTTGAACCCAGAATAACAGGTACAAAAATACTAACTGTAATACTTTGAACGAGATGTTCCGTCGTCTTTTTTATCATTATCTTCTTGATTTATTTCGAATATAGGATCCACATATATTTATGGCATGGAGGCGCAATGGCCCAGTGGTTAGGGCAGCGGACTCGCGGTCATAGGATTGCGGTTTCGATTCCCAGACCGGGCGTTGTGAGTGTTTATTGAGCAAAAACACCTAAAACTCCATGAGGCTCCGGCAGGAGATGGTGGCGAACCCTGCTGTACTCTTTCACCACAACCTTCTCTCGCTCTTACTTCCTGTTTCTGTTGTGCCTGTAATTCAAAGGGTCAGCCTTGTCACACTGTCCCACGCTGAAGATCCCTGAGAACTACGTTAAGGGTACACGTGTCTGTGGAGTGCTCAGCCACTTGCACGTTAATTTCACGAGCAGGCTGTTCCGTTGATCGGATCAAC
>NC_068999.1:34675568-34679315 GCF_001194135.2 Octopus bimaculoides | reverse complement strand
GTATTATAACTACTTGACGAAAATTCAACACAGATCGAAGATAAAACGAAAGAAAGAAAGGTTTCTCTTCAATCTGTTTAACATGCTCTCTTTGAATTTCATTCTTGTCTTTTTCTCCTATTCTCCTATTCATTTCTATATATACAGAGAGAGAGAGAGAGAAAGAGAGGGAAAGAAAGAGAGAGAGAGAGAGAGAGAGAGAGAGAGAGAGAGAGAGAGAGAGAGAGAGATCATTCTAGAAAGCAAACATACGGCTCGATATGTTCATTTTCATTCTAGTTCCAAGTAAATGAATTCTATTATACATGGATTTTGATATATTCTCCTGCTGGTTCAAGGTACCTGATTAAAACTAGCTTTTTTTTCCTTCTCCTTTGCCTTCAAGCTGCTTACATATATATACTACATACACTCACCAGTTTGCTATTTTCTCTGGTAATTCCTGGAAGTCTCCTGCGAAAAGCGATACTCTCTTATTTAATAACTCGAGGCAGTTGACGAGGAAGGAACAGGTGGCAAAACTACTGCATCATTGGTATCCAAGGTGACACAGTTGTTGTATTCGTTTTAATTTAATAGCAAGAGAGAGGCACTTTTAGAGTGGTTGATTTTAGGCACTGTATATAGCCGTTTATGGAGTTGAGGAATAGATTTCAAAATTTGGAGAGATCAGATTAGAAGCTAATTAGAGAGAGAGAGAGAGAGAGGAGACAGAGGGGTGGAACAGTTTTTAATCTGAAAATAAAACCCCAAGATACATGCATGGAGATTGCACGTGCGTGTCTATGCGTCTATATTGATATGTGTATCTATGTGTGAGTGCCTGTGTATCTATCTGCATGTCTTTGTGGGTGTGCTTCTGTGTATGCGTGTGTGTGTGTGTGTGTGTGTGCGCGCGTGCGTGCGTGTGTGTGTGTCTGCGTGTGTGTGTGTGAATAGCATTTATCACGAGGTCACAGCTTGGTAAAGAGTGGGAAGGTAGTTGATTGATTTCAACTCCATTACATATAATAGGACGCACCTTAGGCTGTCGTAAATATAAATACACACACACACGGACATCCACGAACACGTGCACATAAACACACACACACACACACACACACACGAAGTGAAACATATTGAATCAAATGATTCTTCAAACAGTCCCTTCTATCATGGCGCTCATTAATTTTATTGACTCTAAAAAGAGGAAGGTAAAGTCTCTCCCGGTGAGATTTAAATTTAAAATATTGAGAGGTGAAGCCAACAAGTATTCAACATCGAAACTAGTGCTCAGTGCTCTAGAAACTACCACCCTATCATATTCCAATACTTACAATGCTTACTGCTTACCCAAAACTGTGAATTATGATAGGTAAAGTTGGCTCGGTTCAATCAACATCTCGTATATTACAGGTATTTCTTGTGTGCGATGAAGTCTCTACAGTAAAGACACTGTAAAGTCCGCTCAAATACAGGTGTAAACTTCACGACTCAAACTGCTAAATTGGACTATGATACTCACCTATAGTTAACTGTTCAATAATTCTAAATCACTCGTTTAGAATATTTCCAGTAGCAACAGAACTCCCTTAATTAGGCGGCGAGCTGGCAGAATCCTTTGCACACCGGGCAAAATGCTAAGCGACATTGCATCCCTTCTTTACTTTCAGAATTCAAATTCCGCCGAGCCCGGCTTTGTCTTTCATCCTTTCAGGATCGATAAAATAAGTACCAGTTGCGTACTGGGGACGACGTAATCGACTTACCCGCTTCCTCGGAATTACTGGCCTTGTACCAAAAGTGGAAACCAACATTACTCCCTCAATTCTTTGCTGCTAAAAACTGAACACGGCAACAACACATTACTGCTGTTACTGCTACTGCTGCTGCTACTACTACTACTACTACTACTACTACTACTACTACTACTACTACTACTACTACTACTACCACTTCGTTCACCAGACGCTAATGTTCCTAATTAAACACATAACGAAAAAAATAGGCCTCACTGCGTGGCACCGCCTTCCTTGGATGAACGCTTTCTACTGTAGTCTCGAGCCGAACAAAGCCTTGTGAATGGATTTGGTGGACGGAAACTGAAAGAAACCCGTCGTATGTGTGCGTGTGTGAATTTCTCCCTCACCACCGCTTCACAACCGGTGTTGGTATGCTTACATTCCATAACTTAGAAGTTCGGCAAAAGCGACAGACAGAATTAGTACCAGGTTTTAAAACTTAACTACTCGGGTCGATTCGTTCGGCTAAAATGCTTCAAGGCGTTGCTGCAGCATGACCGTAGTATAATGACTGAGACAAGACATTTAATAATTACGATTAAAATTGAACGGTATCGAGCTTTCAGTATAAAATTTTTGAAAGTTAAGTTTATCTACGAAAGATGTACGTGTGTCCGTGTGTCCGTGTATGCGTATGCGTTTAATTGATCAGAGGCGCTTTGATGTAACTGATAAAACAATCATCTGTTTTCTATCCAACAGTCTTTTTAACACACACGCACATACATGTATACATATATACACACATACATGCACACATACATAAATACATACTTATACACACACATACAGACATAAATAAATGCATATGCGAGTGTATATATATATATATATATAAATATATATATTTACACACATATTTATGCGGTAGTCGAAATACATTGTTTATGTGTAAAATCGTAAATGATAATTTTTAGATTTAAATTTTAATTCACCTAAAGGAAACGGTCTTTTCTTTTTTTATTTTCTTTTTTTTTTTTTGTCATGATGTAATTGATTAGTTCGTCAATAAAAGAAACACGTCTGAAACAGCTGTAGAGAACCTCAGCATATTTTTCTTATTATGCTCACACACACACACACACACACACATACACGCGTGCGCGCGTGTATACATACACACATGCATGCAGACAGACAGATAGATAGGTATTGGTATACATGTACGACGCGCTTCTTTCAGTTTCCGTTTACCACATTCTCTTGAAAAAAAACTTTTGTCTTCCTAGAGCTATAGAATAAGACGATTGCTTAAAATGTACGTCAAGGCACATACACACATGCCCACGCATGCTCACACACGTATGTATATGTATGTATATACATACACTCAGATATGTGTGTGTGTCTGACTGGCTGTGTGTATCCCAGCATGGCCACAGTCCTTATGACTGAAACAAATGAGAGAATAAATGAATATATAAAAAAAATGTCTGCGTACGCACAGTGCTTTGTATGTGTGACTATTATAAATGCAACATATTCATTATGATCTTCATTTAATGCGAAAAAATAATAGACAGCTAAACTACAAACGTAAATTATTATAAAATATTCTATAAATACATCAATAAATATATAAAACTAGTAAACGAAAATTAAATTGAATAGAATTTTGTTTTAATCATCGAAATGAAGCAAAAAAAATAATAATAAATCTGTAGAAAACCAGAAAGAGAATAAAATTCTGATGTGAATGAAACAAAGTAATTACAAAGGCTTCGGTTATTTATATAAGGCTAACAACAACAGAAATGTGTATAACATATGTTTATGAAAGCGTTTAGTGAAAACAGCGAAACGCCGCTTGTATTCTACTGTTGGCTGCAAGTGAGACACACTGCGTAGCTACAAGAATCGTTGACCAACCGTAAAAGAATGGCGAGGAGGGGTGAGTGTCATCTCAGTACAACATCTTGGTATATATATATATGTATATATATATATATATATATATATATAT
>NC_068999.1:34672977-34675325 GCF_001194135.2 Octopus bimaculoides | reverse complement strand
ATATATATACATACCGACGCATGTATATATGTTTTTAAAGTCATGAAGAATAAGAGACAAATTTAGTTATCTTTAGTACACTCTTTTGGCATATGTACGAAAACACACAAACACACACACACACACACACACACACACACACACATATATATATATATATACACACACATACTCACATGCATACGCATGCACACATATACACACACACAGAGGCAGAGGAGCATACAATGAAATACCCGTATCCAAAGAGACTGACACAGATACATATAGACGCAAATAGACACGTACCCAGACATATGCATATAAATACACATGCACACGTATTGACACACACTCACATACAGAAATATAAGTAACCCAAAATACCCACATAAACACATAAACCCTCACATACATACATGCATAAACACATACAGACGCATGCATTGTGATATTTGCATATAGTCATTCGAACATAAATATTGCAAAAACACTACAGTATACATGTATGTGTATGTGTTTGTATACAGAGAGACAGAGAGAGGGGGAGAGAGAGGGAGAGATTTATGGAATACTCTGTTGTACACTTAATTTCTTGACAAATCCACTTCACTTTCCAGATGCTGCAAAGATGTGACTCGTACCCACAATACCCACGAAGACTATAACTAAACATTGAATTATTTCATTTCCATTCAGTGTTTCAGAAGGAAGTCTCATACTCGCGAAAATGCACTCACGCATACAGCACATACACACGCGCACGCGCTCAGACACTCACTCACATACATATACTCATGCATATACACAGACATGCAGGAAGTAAATAGACACCTTTAATTTTCAAAATAATTTATTTAATACGCAAAGCGAACATTTGAAACGGAATCGATAGGTAGGACTACATACTTTAGCATTTAGTTGGCATTCCCTTTGCAGTCTTTAATTCAGAAACTCTTTTTGTCATTGAACTGATGAGCTTTGTGATTGTCTCTTGTGGAATTTCTGCCCACTTTTCACACAACAATCGAAACAATTCATCTTTAGATTTAGGTTTCTGTCGAGTTTTTCGTATAGTTCTATCTAATATGCTCCAAAGATTTTCAAATGGGTTCATGTCAGGAGATTGGCTCAGCCAAGGAAGCTTTTTGATCCCATTTTCAGTCAGCCATTGTTGATTCCTTTTCGCTGTGTGGCATGGAGCCCCATCTTCCATGAATAAAAACTCATTTCTCGTTAGGTTATCATGTGAATACATCGGAAGTAGTCCTTGCTTGAGTATTTCGATGTATTTTTCAAAGTTTATGGTTCCAACTCATTCGATCAACGCAGAACAACCATTGCTGGTGACAGCCCCCCCCCCCTACCATTACAGAGATACCGCCGTGTTTCACAGTTGGTTAGAATTGTTTCAAATCAAATTCTTGATTGGGAAGTCTCCAGACCCAAACACGCCCACTGTCTGAAAATAATGCAAATCTGGATTCATCTGAGAAAATCACTCTATCCCAAAATGAAGTGGATTTTTCTGACATCTCCTTAGCCCATTTCTTTCTTTTCATGGTATTAATTATTTGAAGGAGAGGTTTTCTTCCAGCTGCTCGTCCATAATACTCAAGCTTATGCAGATATGTAACACACGTTCTTGGACTAACTTCTAGCTATTTTGCAATGTCAGAAGTCTTCGAACGGGGGTTCGTTTTCCACGATTCTCTTCAAACAGTGAAGCTTCCTTTCCAAGGGTCCAGGTGTTCATATGGACAATTATACGTCATTGTCTACGTTCATTATCATTGTTTTTCCTTTTCTTTTTGTCGTTTCTTTCCTTGGCAATGTGCTTATTAAGGATAGTAGTTTCATTTTACCCTAGAGTCATACGTAATATCGTTCGGTACCAATATCTTATGAAGAAGGAATTGTAATTATAGATTTACCACACGCAAAACATACACAAACATGAACAGACACGCAAATATCAGTATATGTACATGTATATATGCAATAATAACTATATAAAATAAGATATATACTGCGATTTAAAGCGACATTTATATAAATCATTGACAGAAAAATGATGAGCTCATTCAGGCTAAAATCGAACCCACATATCAAAGCTTACACGGTTCCTTGCGCATTCGATTGACCTACAACACCTAGCCGTAAATTTCAGTCAAATTTTATGTATAGATACTTAACTGTCTAGGACTACATATATTTGTAAACAAACCCGGAGGCTTGACAAGTTACGGATAAGTTTCAGGTAAGCTTCGGTCAATTGTTTAGATAGATAGATAGATAGATAGATAGATAGATAGATAGATAGATAGATACATATATATATATATACATATATATATATATATATATAT
>NC_068999.1:34670081-34670917 GCF_001194135.2 Octopus bimaculoides | reverse complement strand
CAACAGCATTTTTGTATAATAATATATATATATATATGTGTTTGTGTGCGCATGTATGTATGTATTCATGTGTGTATATATGTATCGACCGTGTGTGTGTGTGTGTGTGTGTGCCTGTATATGAGTGTGCATAGTTAGATACATATCATTTGGGGGGGGGGTAATGGCGTTTAAATTCATGAGAGACTTTCATCGGAAACGATATTCTATCAAACGTGATAGCAAACCGTCTTCACTTTCTTGCACTCCGTGTGCAATTGTATTTGTGTATGCATATTGCTTATATATGTATGTATTCGTATGGATGTTCTGTATCCGTATGCAAATTTCTTTGTTAGTGCGCGTGCGTAGGTGTGTGTATTTGCTTGTGTGTGTGTAAGTGTGTGTGTGTGTGTGTGTGTGGATGTATGTATGTGTGTGCTTGTGTGTGTGTGTGTGGGTGTATGTATGTGTGTGCTTGTGTGTATGTGTGTGTGTGCGAACGTGTTGACTGACGGTATGTACGTTTGCATGCGTTTCTGGGTGTTAAGAAGATATATATATATATCTTATATACTTTAAATGCATACATACATACATACATACATACATACATAAATACATATATACATACATGCATATGGAACAACTAGATACAGGAGGTCTTGGATGTTCATCCAACCATGAAACAGCTGCTTCAGATTCCATGTAAATATTCCGCCTTCATATACGTGTGTATATATGTATGCATGTATTTATACAATATTATTCATATATCCATATATACATACATGCATATATACACATATATGTGTGTGTGTTTGTTCGTGTATGTGGGTGTGCATATATTTGAATAT
>NC_068999.1:34657675-34669778 GCF_001194135.2 Octopus bimaculoides | reverse complement strand
ATATATATATATATATATATATATACATATATATACATATATATAATCGCACGCATACACACAAACACACATATGTATATACACATACAGACATATATATAATATACATACACACAAGTATATATATATGTATATTTACACACACACACACACACACACACATGTTGTAGGAGGGAGTTCCGCGACTGTCAACAACCAGGTATCTAATTTTAGTTACCTGATGAGCAATACTCGAGAAACTCAGAGTAATGTCAATGAATATTCTTAGTATTTCGATATTTACATTTTACCTATTGCATATTTACTTCCTGGCCTATGTTTTACTTTTCAGTCTGTATTTGTGTTTGTCTATATATGTATGCATGTATCTAAATGTCTATGTAGGTGTATATGTATGTATCTATGCATTTGTATATGTATGTGATTGCTTTTTTTTTCTTCTTGTTTTTCTTTTTGGTTTTATTTATTTTGCTGTACCGGATTGTTATTAGAAATCCTAATTACTTTGGCATTGTTCCCTTCAAAATATATATAAATATGCAAAATTCCTCGTATCATTACTATGCATGTGTGTGTATGCGTATGTGTGTGTGAGCGTGTGTGTTATGTGTGTGTGCGTCTGTGTGTGCGTGAGAGAATGAAGGAGAAGGAGAGATAGTAAACATTTTGTATTTCTGAGAGAGAATATGTTACAGGAAAGAACGTTTGTGACTTCTGTCTCTTTCATCTTCTTGTACTTGTTCCAGTCACTGGACTGCGGCCTTGCCGGGGCACCACCTTGAATGGCTTTGACGAACAAATCCAGTTCGCCTGAAGTACTCACGTTGAAGTCTGATACTTACTCTATCGGACCTTTTTGTCGAACCGCTAAGTTATTGATCGTAAACAAACCAATGCTATTCGTCAAACGATGATCAGAAAAAAAAAACACAAACACAGTCACACGCACACACACACACACACACACACACACACACACATACAAATGCATCGACATATGCACATGTATACACGACGGCTTTCTACACAGTTTCCTCTTCACCTAATCCATTCGCAATGGATTGGTCGGACTGGCCTGTAGCTTGAGTAGAATATACTTGCCCAAGTGGGACTGAACCCGAAACCATGTAATTTGAAAGCGAGTTTCTTTATCTCACAGCATGCACCTATTTTTGTTATTGTTGCTTTTTTGTCCCAAGTCAACTCATGGCACTGCAGTAATCGATGATCAAAGACATTGCATACCTGATCACCTCTTTCTTTTTTATTCATTCGTTCAACAATAGTCTATCTAGATCTGCATTATACGGGGTGGCCGCAAAGTTACGCACCATATCAAGTACGCTTTTTAAGCAATAAAGTAGGTAATCCATTACAAATGTTCAAAGTGATTATGGCCATGCTGAGGCACCGCCTTGAAGGGTTGTAATCGAACAAATCGACCCAGAACATATTTTTTAAAGCCTAGTGCTTATTTTATCGGTCTCTTTTGCATAACCTCTAAGCTACGGAAGTGTAAACACACCAACACCGGATGTTAAGCAGTGGTGGGTGACAAACACAGACACACACATATATATATACGACAGGCTTCTTTCAGTTTCCGTTTACTAAATCCACTCACAAGACTTTGGTCGGCCGAGGCTACATTAGGAGACACTTGGGCAAAGTGCCACACAGTAGGATTGTGCCACACCTAGAACTATATGGTTGGGAAGCAAGCTTCTTACCATACAGCCACATCTACCCCATTGTTTTTATATAGGAGTCATATGTATGTTTCTTCATATATATATATGTTTTTTGTTATATATATTTATATATATATATTTTTTTTTTTATATATGTTTATTTTTTTTTATATATTTGAATCTGGTTATTGTTTTATTTACTTATTGGAGGTGGTGAGCTGGCAGAATTGTTAGAATGTCGGGAAAATATTTTGCGGTATCTCTTTCGACTCACTGCGTTTTAAGTTCAAATTCCGCTGAGTCAGCCTTGCATTTCATCCGTTGGAGGTCGACAAAACAGGTACCAGTCATGTATTGGAACTCGATGTAATTGACCTAGCTCTCCCTTAAGATTGCTGGCCTTGCGCCAAAATTCGAAATCATTATTGTGCTATTGCTTTTTTCTTAAAGAGGAAACATGACATTGTGGTTAATAAGATCGCTTCGCAGTTATGTAGTTTTGGGTTTGGGGTTCGATCCTACAGTGCGGCACTTTGACGACTTTGCCTTGTTTTTAACTTATTCATTTTCGTTGTTGCGTATAAACCAAAGCATGGAGTCGCAGACATCTTGAAAAAAGTTTCATGGGCAATGTTCTTGTATTTCTGACTGAGCTACTGGTAAAAGATCTTGAGGTTTTTATAAGAAAATCTATATTGGATTGAAGGATTCTTTATTGTCACGTTGTTATTGTTGTTGTTGTTGCTGCTACCGCTGCCGCCGCTGCCGCCGCTGCCGCCGCTGCCGCCGCTGCTGCCGTCTTCATAGTGGTGGTGGTGGTGCTTTTTCAGTGTTGTTTTTGTTTTTGTTTTTGTCGTCGTCGTTCTTGTGGTATTGATTTGGTCTGGTGTAAAGGTTAGAGCCCGTGTTCTTGGAAGAACCTCCAAGACGGGCGACATCGATGCAGTTAACTTTCCACACAAGCAGAAGCAAGTCGGTGACTGCAGAAAGAAACAAAAAGGAATTATTTGTACAAGAAGATTTCAGAGTACCAACGTTCGTGAAGTAAGGAATGAGAAATATTTGAGGTGATGTTAAATAGGTGATTGATATATATGAAGAGAATGAGGGATAAACCCGGACCGTCTAACACGTCAGTGTTAATCGAATGTAAATGAGAGAAAGTTCTATCAATGATACGAACCAAGAAGCAAGCATAGAATGGAATTCTTTGATGGGAAATTTTTGCCAAATTTGCGTGTCGGACAGGGTCGAAAGCTTTGCTGATGAAATGAACACTGCTTTCACCTAATTTTTCGGGAGCATATATGGTTTATTAGAGGCTCCACTGATGGTTTTTGTGTAGAGAGAGGCTCGTGATTAAAAGGTGGTAGGTGATAGCTGATTCTGTCACTTTGGAGGTGTAAATGAGTGCAATAGAAAGAGAGTTCGTCAAGCTGTTGAAAGTGTTGTGTCTCTTGTGAATGGGCCAAAGATCAGGGTTTATACTAATATAGGAAAGAAAACGTGAGACTGAAGTGTTTGGTGTGGATAGGCGTTAGATTTAGATCGCCTCATTTCAGTGAAGTAGAAGGGCCATTCTCTTAACAAGAAGTCATTGTATACTGAGCATGTAAGTCTGTGTTGTGGTAAATTCGATGGAGAGGAAAGGGCTTTAAGAGAGGTTTAACTTATGAGTGCACTATAGGGTTCAATGCCTTCTGACAGAAAAGGTTTCTTTCTTAAAGAACTACCATAGTTTTGAGAAATGCAGGAAGGATAAACCTCATTTGGACAAGGAACTATCGATTACTCTAGTCCTTGTTGTTGTTGTTGTTGTTGTCGTCGTCGTCGTCGTTGTTGTTGTTGTTGATGATGTTGCTGTTGTCGCTTTCGTTGCTGTAATTGTTGTTACTGCTATACTAGAGCTGTCACGAAAATAAGTGGCAATGAATTAATGCCCAACATTCTGCCAACTTTTATATGTAAATCCTCATATTTCAGTATTTAGTCTTGTGGGAGGCTGTCTTTTGAAATGATGTATTCGTGTCATCAAGACAATTATAACGTATATTAAATTATTTATGATCTTTTCAGACGATGCCATCTAGTTAATTGGCTATAAAAAACCTGTTGGTGGTGCACAGCTATGTCACACATTATTTTGAACATTTTGAAATTTTCTCCATATTATGTTGATAATATTTCACTTCATTACAACTTCTTACATTATCTAAGAAAAATAAGTGCAAGTTTCTACGTTCTGTGTGTGTGGTGGTGGTGGTGGTGGTGGTAGTGGGGTGGATGGATGGATGGATGGATGGATGGACGGATGGACGGACGGATGGATGGACGGATGGATGGATACTCTTTTAGTTAAACCTAAGCACCTTAAGAATGAATCATCGATATAGACGACCATATGTTCTGCTGAAAACAGCAGCCAAATCTACCATCTTTTAAAACGCAAAGCGCATTCAGTTATGTACTCTCATAGAATGCTAGACCCCGAAATGTTGAAAGGCAAAGTCGACCTCGATGAAATTTGAACTCAGAACGTAAAGACGTACGAAATGCCGCTAAGTATTTCGACCGCTGTGCTCCCGACTCTGCCAGCTTCTGCCTACATATGAGGGGATGTTTGAAAAGTTCCTGGCTTTAAGAGTGTCGCGAAACGCCTGATTGGAGGCCCAACCATTCGAGTTCTTTTACAGGAGTTAGATAAACAGAAGGACCGGTGCAATAAATGCAATAATCTGAGAGGGGTATATGTTGAATAAAATCATAAATAACTTGTTTTCCTGTATTTTCTTTTATTCAAAGCCAAGAATGTTTCAGTATCCCATCGCATATGTATATACTAATATATAGTGCTTGTGTTCCTGAATACATACTGATCTTATTTTATAGTCCATCAATATGAGTGGTGGAGTCTATTTTGTTAAATATAAAGCGGATTATATGTCGGCTCCAATCAACCATGAATTACTATCTATTGATCAATGAATCAATAGATTAATTTCCTCTCTTCCAAGTATACCAACATAGATGAGTAATAACTTGTCAGTGTATATGCTATACTGATAAACGTTTGTCTTAGCCGGGAATGTTATTAACCACACTTTGATAAACTTCTCAATAAAACTGAAAATGTAACGCACACTCACACGCCTGCACACACACAGACGCTCATTCAACCACACACACACACACACACACAAACGAACGAACACGCACAATACTTTTCATTATCAGACAGACAATCTGATAATATGTACTGTTCAAGCTCGCTTGCTTTTCACGTGACAATGTCACGTGATGGCCAGCGTTCCCTTGGTGAAATAACAGTAACTTTGTTGTTGGTAGTGGCGATGGTGGTGATGAGTGAATTATGGTGATGGAAGTTTTGAAACCACGCGGTTTCGATTTCGGTCCTTCTGTACCGCATCTCGGGCAAGTATCTTCTGCTATAAACCCAGGACGACCAATGCCCTTGTGAGAGAATTTGGTATACGGAAACTGTGGGAAAGCCCGTTGTACACACGCACACACACACATGCACACGAACACACACATACACACACACACATACGAGATGGTATCAAAACGTTCCTGGACTACGTTTTAACATCATCTCCTTCAAAATGGTCTCGTTGCGCAGCAATACACTGATCCCAGCATTCCTGCCACTGTTGGAATCCAGCCTGGAAGTCGTTTTCCGTGAGTCAAGGACTTTCTGCGATTCGTTCTGGATCTCGACAACGGTGTTAAATCGGTGACCTTTGTGCTGCCTTTTCATCTTGGAAAAGAGATGGAAGTCCGCAGGTGCTAAATCTGGAAAATAGGGTAGGTGTGGAAACGATACCATGTTGTTTTTGGCGAGAAACTCGCGAGTGATGAGAGCTTGGTAACGGTGCATTGTCGCCGTAAAGGATCCAATTTTTCACTCTCCACTGATCCGATTACTTTCCTTCAAATGCTTAAAAACGTCGCAGTAGAACACTAGATTAACGGTCTGGCCCTAGGGGACGAATTCCCGATGCACAATACCACATTTCCAGCGGTGACGCTCGTGGCAGATCTTCCAGATCGCTCATCGTCTTGCAGGGACGTTCTTCCGCTTTTGAGGCGCCCGTGCCACTCGAAACATTATGTACGACCCACTGCCTCGTTGTCGTAAGTGTGCTCAATGTCTCTGTAGCAGACTTCCTAAGTTTAACGCAAAATTTCAACTCTTTGCTTCTGTCCATGATAAAATCGCAGACTACAGCATACACGCAAACACAAAAACACTGATTTCACAATTTGCGAAGTAAACACAGCGATGTCACTCGGCACACTGCCTCATGAAGGTTAGTGTTAGCTCTTACTGCGCAGGCAACTGTGTGCTGCCATCTGTTGGCGTACTACAGAACTAGGCCGGGGACCTCTTGATATTAGCTCGTATATATAGATATAGACATAGACATATGTATCGTTGCTATTATGTTAAACTGTAAAAATAGATAGTGAAAAAAATGCATTGGGCCAAATTTGGACATACGGCAGTTTAACATAATAGCAACGATATATATGTGTATGTATTTATCTATATATAGGAGTTAGTATTGATCAAGCTATCGTATCTCCAGCTACTTTAGATGTCAAGATATCAAAAATTGTCAAAGGGTAGTACAACGGTTTTGCTAAGCAACGTTTTGGACTTACGACACTTTTGCATAATAGCAACGATATATATAATTGTGTATGTTTATGTGTTTGCCCTCCAACTACATCATCTGACAGCCGATGTTGGTTTGTTTACATCTCCGCAACCTATTGGTTCGGTAATAGAGACCGACAGAATAATTACCAACGTTAAAAACATAAATACTAGAGTCGATTTTTTTCGATTAAACCCTTCAAGGCGATGCCAATGCATGGCTGCAGTCCAATGAGTGAAATAGCAGTAACTTTGTTGTTGGTAGTGAATATGGTGATGGAAGTTTTGCAACCACGCGGTTTCGATTTCGGTCCCTCTGCTCAGCATCTCGGGCAAGTGACTTCTACTATAGGCCCAGGACGACCAATGTCCTTGCGAGAGAATTTGGTATACGGAAACTGTGGGAAAGCCCGTTGTACACACGCACGCACACACGCATGCACTCGCGCACACACACACACACGCGCGCATACACACACACATTCACACATATACGAGATGGTATCAAAGCGTTCCAGGACAATTTCTGTTTAATAAAAAAAATAACTTATTACCTACGTTTGAACATCCTCTCCTTCAAAATGGTCTCTTTGAAAAATATATTGGTTTTTTTATCTCCGCTCGTCCTCTTTTTCCACGACTGTGGAATATGATTTGAGTAACAAACACTTGCTATTTATAGTTGATTGAACAACCAGATAGAAGTACCCTCAGTAGCTCACCCCTCATTATGTTGTTACTGCTGCTGTTGTTGTTGTTTCTGTTATTGTCGCTGTTGTTAAATATTGTCCTTTTTTTGCAGATGACGTCCCTAAAATATTCCCTGAAAAAAAATTCTGTTTCCCTACAATATAGCTGATGAAAAATACATCTGATGCAAATTCTGCATAGTAAGTACAAACACTGCAGTGTCTAATGATATATAAGGACTGCACTAGGACATTGCTTCCACAGCAGGGACAGTGCTGCCGCTACGCAGGTTGTCATCCTGGACTGTTGTTGACACTCCGTCGCTTACGACGTCGAGGGTTCCAGTTGATCCGATCAACGGAACAGCCTGCTCGTGAAATTAACGCGCAAGTGGCTGAGCACTCCACAGACACGTGTGCCCTTAACGTAGTTCTCGGGGATATTCAGCGTGACACAGTGTGACAAGGCTGACCCTTTGAATTACAGGCACAACAGAAACAGGAAGTAAGGGTGAGAGAAAGTTGTGGTGAAAGAGTACAGCAGGGTTCGTCACCACCCCCTGCCGGAGCTTCGTGGAGCTTTAGATGTTTTCGCTCAATAAACACTCACAACGCCCGGTCTGGGAATCGAAACCGCGATCCTATGACCGCGAATCCGCTGCCCTAACAAGTGGGCCATTGCGCCTCCCATCCTGGACTAGAGAAGGGCCAATTCAACCAAGTGATATTGAACTACGAATAGACATACTTCAGTTTCTGTTCCACGAATAGTATTTCTCCTCGCTCTCTTTTCTCTCTCTCTCTCTCTCTCTCTCTCTCTCTCTCTCTCTCTCTCTCTCTCTCTCTCTCTCTCTCTCTCTCTCTCTCTCTCTCTCTCTCTCTCTCTCTCTCTCTCTCTCTCTCTCTCTCCATTTTGCCTCTTGTTACTACTGTGGCCTCTGTTTCTCAGAAATGGCTGGTCTCGTACCTTCACCATTCAGGCATCCCATCTCTGCTCGTCACTGTTGGTGCGACCAAAACCCTCAGCCCTGAAATCACCATCTTTCCATATCCATTTTTCTCAAAACATCGGCCCTCTAGAAATCTTCTCCCTGATCATGGCCTTCTTGTAGATGTTCATCTACACTTTAAATGGAACTTCTGATGTTTTTTAAAGCATCGTGGGCTGCTTACACCATAGATATTAAATAATTAAATTAAATTAAATTGGATGTACATCAGCGTAAATGACACAAATTTATTAATCCTGCACGGTACGAGCACCGATATCAGTGAAACAGGATTAATTAAACAAGATTATTAAACATAAATTAAATATAAATTTATTAATCACTGTACTTACAAAGTGTTCAGCAACTTCACTTTTCTCAAACTGACAGAGTTTAGAACTTTACTGGAACCATAAAGCTATTCAAAATGTCTGGAAGTTGAACGCTTTGGGGATGATTGTCTGTTTCGTAGTTAAATATTTCACCTTTCATTTTTGATGCGACAAGTAGGATAATCTGGATTCGTGAATTTAAGATAGCGTTGCCCACATTATTCTTCACTATCCTTTTAAACATTTCATCCAAACGCAGTTCCTTCGTGCGTTTTGATCTTTTCCTGTGTACATTTTCATGCAACTAATGTAAATTCATTAGTTCTTGTTCTGTAAAGGTGTTATGTTGCTCTATCCCGTTGATTACTTTGCTTACCAACTCAGTAAACTCATGGGGTGGGGGCAGTCTTTCCGTTACATCTATTAGCATTTTCATCGTGGTTTTCTTCATCACTTCCTATGTTATTTTTCTCAGTATTCAGGACGGTGTCTGTAATGTCTAACTCTGCAACATGATGCGTAGCAGGTACTTCTTAGTCGATACGCATCCCTTCTGTCGTATTCACTTTATTAAGATTATTTGCTACATCCACGGCAACAGGTCCCATAACAGTTTTTGCATACTCAAGCAACTCATAAAAATATTTTTCGGTTGATAATTTAAATCTGTGAATCGTTGTCAACATTTTCACCAGATGTTTTATCAAAGAGCAAGGCGGGCCACAACTTGCCAAGCTTTTTCTTTTTTTTTTTTTTCTTTTTAGTGTAGTTGCATCCAACTTCTCCCATCCTTTTTCAATGGACCAACGAACATTCTTCAAGTGGAATAATAGATGTCGGTACAAACTTCCCAGCATTCACCAGATCTAACATAAGTTTAAAGAAAAGTGAATGACACTTAGCGTTTAAAGAATGCGCTATTCCTTGATCTTGGATTTGGATAAATGACGTACTGGTTGGTGGTAAATAGTGTATAAACATCCTTCTTACACAAGAGTCTATCTTTAGGATGGGACGAGTAAGAAGAATTTTATAAATTTCAGGTAAGCCCACGGATGTGTAGTATGCTGTAGCTTCTTGCACAGAAAACATTTTCAAGCCATTCTTAGGTAATTTCTGTTGTAATTCAATCCATTTTTAATGGTATATTACAGGATAAATTTTAACACCTTTTAAGGCTCTGGGGTATTTGCTTTCGCTGTCACTAATATTTTACATCTGCACATAATTGCTGCATTTGTGCCCCTAAGATGCTTAACCCTTTCTTAGATTGTTTTTTATCCTGTGCTTCATTATTTGCTTATAATGTTTTCCTAGGTGTATACCACTAATATCATAGTTTCATGTGCATCATACACCTACTGAGAGCTGAAGTCCTCGCCAAGCTAAAAGTCTGGTAAATTCTTCACCATACTCGGCAGCTCCTTCGTGTTTTCCAGACCGCTAAATGGCGGAAATTTTATGAAACTTCTTGAATCTTTGAAGCTCCCGCACTATAACCAACTTCATGTTCTAATTTAATTTCTTTATTGAACAATCGAGTGTGCTCTTTTATCAAGTTGCCTGAAAATTTCACTCCATTATTCCGATGCTGTCGAATCGGTTTCTATTTTCGTTCATAAGTACAAAGTGCGCTAAAGACTTGTGTTCCAGGTGTGTAGAGTATTTATAGTACTGCATACGTTTCTTTACACATGCCTACGTGAGTATTTGCGTATGTGTTAACATTTTTAATTATATATACATATATGCATTCATGCAAATACTAAATATATATATATATAGGCGCAGGCGTGGCTGTGTGGTAAGAAGTTTGTTTCCCAACCACATAGTTCCGGTGTCAGTCCCACTGCGTGACGATTTTGGCAAGTATCTGCTACCATAGCCCCGGGTTGACTAAAACCTTGGGAGTAGACTTGACAAACGGAAGCTGAACGAAGCCCATCATATATGTTTATGTGAGCGTGTTCGCGTACATGAGAGGATATGTGTGTGCGCGCGCGCATGCGTGTGTGTGTGCGTGTGTATGTCTGTGTTTGTCCACCACACAGTTTGACAACCCGTGTTGGCGTGTTTACATTCCCGTACCTTAGCGGTTCGCAAAGAGATCGATAGAATAAGTACCAGGTTTTAAAAACGCAATAATTTCTGGGGGCGATTCACTCGACTAAAATTCTTCAAGACGATGCCCCAGTATGGCCGCAATCGAATGACTGAAACAAATAAATAGATAGATAGATAGATAGATAGATAGATAGATACATACATACATACATACATACATACATACATACATACATAAATGCAAATATACGAACGAGAACAACTCAAAGAGAAGTTTATCCTTTTTGTTCACATAGAGGCTGGATAATAAGAAAATATTTCAGTAAAGGGAATGGAATTTTTATCGTATTTTAAAGTAACACAGTCGTCTGTTTTGGTTCAGTATTGGATTCAAACTCCCCACTCGCTGCCTCTGTCTCTTTCTCTCTCTCTCTCTACACACACACACATACACACACACACACACACACACACACACACACATATATATATATATTTATATATATATATATATATACATATAACTATATATATATATATACATATATATACATACACATACACACACAAACATACATACAGACAGACAGAAGACAGATGGGCAAACAAACAGGCAGACGGGCAAACAGTTAGACTGATAGATAGATAGATAGATAGATAGATATACATACATACATATATGTATATGTATATATAAATATATGTATACATAGATATAGACAGATATATCTATGTGTATATATATACGTATGTAATATGCATGCATACAAACATACACACACATATATATATATTTATGTATATATACATACATATGTATGTATGTTTTATATACATGTATGTTTTATATATGTACATGTATGTATGTACGTACGTACATATGTATACACACACACAAAAAAAAACACGCGCGCTCACACACACACACTTGTGTATGTAAATGTCTGTGTGTAATCGGTCATGACTGAATGGATGCGACTTTGGGTTGAAAGTTTGTGAAAATGAGAAAAGAAGATTTAATGAAGTGGTTTACCTCAGTTGTTTACGTAACGAACCCGAACAACGAAACGAGATGTAGCGACGTTGATGCCTCTCTCAAATCGAGGCACATGTCATGGAAATAACTGGAACTAGGATTGATCCTAATTTATCCTCTTACTCCGCAGCGAACTCTTGTGTTAATAAACATAAATACATACATACACACAGAGAGCACATTACATTTACATATACATATATACACATACAATTATATCTATCTATCTATATATATATATATATATATATATATATATATGTGTGTGTGTGTGTGTGTGTGTGTGTGTGTGTGTGTGTGTATACAATGAGGCTCTTAACTTAAGGAACCACATACATACACATTTATATATGTGTGTATGCATGTGTGTGTGTGTGTAAATGCCGATAAAAAAGTACTCCATCTGGTAAGATAAATATTGTTTAATGTACACATTATATATTTTTCTAAGCTGCTAATAGTTTCATGCAATGAAAACAAAGCAGACAGCATTTTATAACACGTCGGGTACCTTCATACAATCTTCAGGCTATGCTATATATATATTAGATAGATAGATAGATAGATAGATAGATAGATACTCACACAAACACTTATATTTGTTATATTTATATATATATA
>NC_068999.1:34655813-34657474 GCF_001194135.2 Octopus bimaculoides | reverse complement strand
TATATATATATATATATATATGTATATATATCTATATAATTATACATACACGCACACACTCATATATATGTATATAGTTAAATACGTATGTTTGTACGCTTATATATCATATCTGTTTCTGCTCGCATACGGTGTATGCAAACCATTTATTAGGTACATGGCTGTATGTATATACACTGATAGCCGCAGAGATTCTTCACTATTCACCGAACCGTATGCATGTCATCAAATGGCCTATGGACCACTTTCATTCCTTTTTTACTCCACTGGACTTCTACAGCAATTTGATGTGCATAAAGAAACATTTTGCTTTATTTTTATATTTAAATATCATTAGGAATTGCAGCATGGAAGATGTTTATAAACCATTTAAAAAAACTGTTAGATTCACTTCAACATTTAAATTTAATTTTTGTCAAATAACATTCGTCGCTTTGAAACTGCGACTTGTTCACTGACAAAATTTCGTACAACATGAAGTTTTGTCAGTGAACAGGTCGCGGTTTCAAAGCGACGAAAATAATTTGACAAAAATTAAATTTAAATGTTGAAGTGAATCTAACAGTCTTTTGTGTGTTTTTAAATGGCTAAAAACACCTTCCACGCTGCAATTGTTTTTGTTTCAGTACATGATCTCAGATCAAGTCACTTGCTATGCAAATACATCTCCGTATACCAAAAATCATTAAGAATTGTATTAAAAAAATTAAAATATTTTGTTTATTGTAGAAGTATAAGCAAATTATTGCTCCTAAATATTAACAAGAAAATCTTATAACGACTCCAAAGGCCATATAGAACCCAATTGAGAATTCCTGCCCTAAGGAGTGCCAGTTAGAATTTTGCAGAAACATTGGCTAGCCTACTGCAGCAGTGAATCCCACGCATGTGAGTTTGCAATATGGACCTCAATTCGACACGGATCTGACATTTCTGATATAACAGCTAGATCTGCACCTAGTTGTTTCAATAGTTGCCGACATATCATTGGTCTGTGGTTCGCTGCTTGCCTAATGCTACAACAACAGTAAGAATAGACCGGCAGAAATATTTTTGCAAAGTGACAGTGGCGTAGCTCGAATGTGTGCCGCCGAGTGCAGGTTCTGAGTTTCACACCACTCCCCCAGCGCCCCCCCCTACACAGGCTTATACTGTAGACCTAGAATGGTCGCCCTCGTAAAAGTGTCGCCAGAAGCGGACTGCCACACGTTCTCTCGCCCACTCCCCACCTAACTACACTACTGCACACTGGAGGAAGTACATGTCCAGTGCATAGTATACAATTAATGATTGTAAATCGGAAACTGCAGCGTGGAGTTACGGGTCTGTGGATCCATTCTGCCACAGCTTTAGGCAAACAAAAGTGACAAAGTATTACGCAACATCAATAACAACAATATAGCACACCACTTTACACGTCACATCTGGGATGTGCACCTGAGGAATGTATTACCATATGTAATGTATAATGCCACAGACCTGCTCAACCTGGGGTTAAACAACAACATTAACAAGCAATAACAACAACAGCAATTACTACTACCACTACTGCGAATGAGAACGACACATATAACACCGTCTGTTCTGGCTTAGTGGTTTAGGGGCCTGAAGCAACAACAGTGATTAGGTTATATATATATATATATATATATATATATATA
>NC_068999.1:34653932-34654524 GCF_001194135.2 Octopus bimaculoides | reverse complement strand
ATATATATATATATATATATAGATAGATAGATAGATAGATAGATAGAGACCCTGAGAGAGAGAGAGAGAGAGAGAAAGAAAGAATGAGAGCTTGATAGATAAATAAATAATTATGTTCGAATGTGTATATGTACTTGTGGGTGTGTCTATTTATATATATATCCTAAAATATATGAATGTATACGTGACTGCATGTATATATGCGTGTGCGTTCACATACGTCTATATTTTGACGGGGTTTGTATGAGTATATACGGAAACAATGTTACGAAATGCGTATATAAGTGTGTGTTTATTCATATGCCAAGTGCTGGTATGTTTACATGTTTTTATGTACCTGTGTCGTTGTTTGCGTGTGTTTGCATAGCTTCCTGGGAATGTGTATATAAATATATTACGTGAACGTGTGTGTATATTTCTAGGTTTGTGTATTTGCTTGCGTAGAAAATACTTCATAGGCTTTTACTTTTGTAAATAAACGGTGATATGCAATGAATATAAGTGCATATATGAGTGTGTGTGTGTGTGTGTGTGTATTTATGTGTAAATATATATATCATATATATGTATATATATATATATATATATATAT
>NC_068999.1:34652217-34652955 GCF_001194135.2 Octopus bimaculoides | reverse complement strand
TATATATATATATATATATATATATAGAGAGAGAGAGAGAGAGAGAGAGAGAGAGATAGAGAGATAGATAGATAGATAGATAGATAGATAGATAGATGTAAAACTTATTCTTCCTAACAAATATAGAAGATGAACAACAACAACAGCAACAACAACAACTACAAAAACTGTGGAATCAACGACCATGATAATAATGATAATAATAATAATAATAGTAATACTACTACTACTACTACTAATAATAATAATAATAATAATAATAATAAAAATTATTATTATTATTATTATTATTATTATAAATTTATAATTATTATATATATTTATAATTATTATATATTGATATAAATAAACATACATATATTTTCATATATATGATATATATATATATATACATGTGTATATACATGTATATACATGTTTATATATATCTGTTTGTGCATATGCGCGTAGGAGTGTGTGCATGTGTATGTGTGTGTGTGTGTGTGTGTGCGCGTGTGTGTGCGTGTGCATGTTGGTGCTTAGGAACAAGAAAACCAGAACTCAGTATATGCGAGTATAAATATTTTTATGGCGCTTATGAACTTAATAAGGGCTCATCACGAAATTCTCTGTTCTTGAGTCACTTCCAACCGATAAACTTATATCTCTTTATATGTATTTTTGCGTGTATGCGTGTGTGTGAGTGCATGTACATGTATAAGTATGTATATCATTATATATATATATATATATATATAT
>NC_068999.1:34647583-34648183 GCF_001194135.2 Octopus bimaculoides | reverse complement strand
TATATATATATATATATATATATATATATATATATGCACATGTGGTTACAGGACGTCACCAACTGTGTAAACAACATGAAATACGAAAACAAACGAGTTAAATACGCAAACACAAACATATAAATACAGATAGATAGACAGAGAATCAGACAGTTAGATAGATAGATAGATAGATAGATAGATGCTGAAACATACGTACACTGTTATATACATACACATATGTGCATGTGTATGTGTGTGTGTCTGTCCATTAATTCAACAGCAATTGTATACATGTATGCATGTTTTTATATTATACACAAATACACTCATACGTATTTATAACCATACCATTATGAAGGAAGTATATATATATATCTACGTTTGTAACAAAGTATGTTTTTGTATATCAACCTTGCTATAAATGCTTGTTGAGATCAGTTCACTCATATCAATTTTTTTGTTCATAAATAAAATCTACTAATCTATCCACGCATGTTTATATGTACGCGCACACGTACACATATATTCATTCACTTCACATCCCACATACATATACGCATATGTATATCTACATATATGTATGTATAAATACATGTATATGTACACATATATGTATAT
>NC_068999.1:34643047-34643732 GCF_001194135.2 Octopus bimaculoides | reverse complement strand
TATATATATATATATATATATATGTATGTATATACACATATGTATATATGTATGTACGTTCAGTTCATCACTAAGTTTAGCCTCAGGAACAGTTACCGAGCTATGGCTGAGGATTATATTGGATCCAACAATGAGAATCAGGTGAGAACCAGTGTACTTGTCCATCTTTAGGGTGCTGCTACCGAAACTAAGGTATTATCTCTACCCGAATACCTCAAGGGCTGGACAGGTCACAACACGGAGAACAAAGATCAGTGGCGACTGCTGACTACGAAAGCGTCTAGAATGGCAGCCCAACGACTAGCAGCATCCGTCAAGGAATCTTGATTTTGATGACCTCTGTATGACATGGGTAGGTTCTTGAATTCCGGGTACTGTTGTTGTCCATCCGAAGGGATTTTGCATAGTTTAACTCTACCCCCAATTTTACTTAAGATGCTTAGGTCAACCTGTGGACGTGGTTAAGATACTTGTGAAAGGTATCATTCTGAGGATTCAAGTTCAAGACCTGATAGTTGTTTAGAAAATTTCTTAATAATTCAACTTGTATCAATTTTTATGTGTATATGTGTGTGTATGCGTGTGTGTGGCGTACGCGTGTCGATACATACACAGATGTGCACACGCCCATTTTAGACACACATACACATGATTAAATATATACTATATATATATATATATATAT
>NC_068999.1:34641406-34642151 GCF_001194135.2 Octopus bimaculoides | reverse complement strand
TGTGTGTGTGTGTGTGTGTGTGTGTGTGTGTGTGTGTGTGTGTGTGTGTGTGTGTGTGTGTGTCTGTGTTTGTGTGTGTGTATTACGAACAAAGTTTGGAAGCGTCAAGTGTTGTTGGTATTTTACAGACAAGGAAGTGAGTTCCGAATGCAGTATAGCTGTGAAAACAGCAGAGAATGATTGGTTATTAATCTTTATAACACGATAAAAGGTTGCCAGTAGATGGCTATGTGAGTCAAAGCACTCATCCAGTCAGAGTACTCAATCTAAGGGGTATGTGCTCGACTCCCGTAGGCGCCTGCTGGCAACTTCTTTCCGTCTTCTAAGGGTTAATAACCAATATTTCTCTGCTATTCTTACGGCTATACTACGCTTACAATTTACTTTCTTGTCTGTAAAGTGTATGTGTGTGTGTGCAGGCGTAGCTGTGTGGCACCTTGGACAAATGTTTTCTATTGTACATGTGTATATATATATCGGGTGACAGGTGATATAAGCACTGACTAATCAGTAACGTGTGTGTGTGTGTGTGCCTTTGTGTTTGTCCTCCACCATCGCTTGACAACTGGTGTTGGTTGGTTTACGTCCCCGTCACTTAGACCGATAGAATAAATACTAAGTTTTAAAAGGTAAGTTACCGTGTCGAATTTCTTGAAGGCAGTGCCCAAATAATAGTCGGTATCTCATGATTGAAACAAGTAAAATATATTATATATATATATATATATATACATATATATATATA
>NC_068999.1:34634093-34639820 GCF_001194135.2 Octopus bimaculoides | reverse complement strand
TGTGTGTGTGTGTGTGTGTGTGTGTGTGTGTGTGTGTGTTTTGTGTCTCATGCTGCTGAGTACTTTATACTAAGGTACTCAACGATTCAATTATAATTAATAATATTTAATTAATGCCAATTTGGATGATAGCCATTAATAAGCACACGTTCACATACATATAACTGTATGTGTATACTTGTATTTAAATCATTATTGATATTTCTCCAGTTTTCCAGCATGTATATTAATTTTGTATTTGTATATAGATGTTGCATTATAATATACGTGTATATACGCCATATGCTGTCAAAACACTGTATATATATATATATATATATATTATGATTGACCGTTGACTGAACACTATTCAATTTTTTTTCTCCGTGTTTTTCTCCTTGTCTCCGTATTCTTTCTGTTGAAGAGCGTAGCTCGAAACGTCAAAGACTTTCCGTATTCCCGAGCGTCATACTAATATATACTTTTGTTATTTACACCACCTGTCCTCGTCTGTTGTTATTATTTGTATATTCTCCCATATATATATATATATATATATATATATATATATATATATATATATATATATATATATATATATATCAAGGATTTCAGATACTAATTAATAAATATCCAATTAATTCCTTAGTTAAGCATGCATGCAACGATGCATAGGCATCTGTACTCACTTGGTACGCAATTGGTTTGGGCTGATGTATAGCCATACATAATATATGCATACACATATGCACGCATGTTTTTTTTTTTTTGCGTATTCACATATGTGTATCTATGCATGCATATATGCGTGTGCGTGCATGTGTTTGTGTGTGTAGGCCTCAATGTGTGCGTAAAGGTACATGTTTCTTTGCTTATATCCTTACGAATACACACACACACACACACACACACACACACACACACACACACATAACAACAGGTATGTGCTCATTGGATTAACAACAAAGACACACATAAGCATGCACGCAAACCTATATACACATATGAGCACATGCACACACACATAAAAAAAAAAATATATATATATATATATAAATATATGGTGGACTTTCATATACCTTCCGCCTATCATATTTACTAACAAGGCAATTGGTCGGCCCGGAGAAACAGTAGAAGACACTTGTTCATGGTTACTGCCAATATCATTCTAATAAAAATACGAAATACAGTTTGATTGTCAAGAGACAAGAGAACAACTGCATTTTCATGAACTGATGACGCTTTTAAGGTAGAAACACGTGTTACATTTGGCAAACGATTAAATCTACACTCAATTTGTAGTACTGAGTATCGAAGTGGACCGTGGATTCTTCAAGTTGATGCGTATATATGGAAATTGCAATTTGATTACACGAACTCCGTTTATTCTCTTTTGTGAACGTGTACGTATGTACGTATCTATGAATGCATATGTGCTTATGTTTCTATGAATATATGTTTCTAGGAGATGGCTTTCTAGCCTAACTTAACAGCAGGTAGTGATGTTGTCTCGACAGTCCCCCTAAAATCACGTTGCATGCGATCCACTCAAGATACTTTTCCAAAGATTTCTTCGAAAATATACGCTGCTGAAAAAGTTGGAAATGCTAAAATTATTTCATTCACACACGCGCGCGCGTGCACTCTCTCTCTCACACACACACACAGAGTTGAGTAGCTGGTATTGCATTTTCTTGTTTACAATTGCTTCAACAACGTATAGGCTACAATTTTAAAAGTTTTGCAGACATTGATGAAAACATTGATTATAGTCATGTCTTAAATTGCACTATGTATATATATATATATATATATATATACAATCAGGGTGTCCCAGAAAATGTATACAGGCATTGAATGCTTGTTTTCAAATTGGTAATCGTTCTGACTTGCTCATAACGCAAAGTAATGGAATCGTAAGCAATATTTCGTTCGATATTTGTCCGCGTTCTCGTTCAATAGCTACCCTCAATTTGTCGACTGTTGCCGGCCTTGTACCCTAAAATCTATCTTTTAAGTATTCCAATAAGTATTCCCATAAAAAAATAAAACTCTGGTTGTGTGAGGTCCGATAAATGAGTAGGGTTCTCAGCTCAGTCTCTTTCTTTGTTCAACCGACATGTTTGATAAATTCTCAACTATGTAGGGCTTTAAGTTACTATGGTAGTGTGTGTGAGTGTGTATGTGTGGGTCCCGTCTTGGTGAAAATAAAACGCCACATCTTCAAATTTCTCTTGAATGCTCGACAAACCGTAGTATCAAGTTCAATTAAATGAGACCAGTAAGAGTACCATAAAAAACAGTTCTATTAATCCTTTAGATAATAAGCCACACCATACTGCAACACTTGCTAAATTAATATGGTGTTAAGCCGTAATACGCAGAATGTCAGTTCCTCTGTAGGTACAACTTTGGCGTCGAATTGAGCTATCTTTTAAATGTAATTTCATTACGTCAAACAGTTTTTGTCCGAAAGTGAGCATCTTCAACACATCTTTCCAACTATAACTCGCAAAATTCCACTATCCAGTTCGTATCACCTTCATTGAGAGCATGGACTACTCATGAAATGTAATCTTTCTAATAGCAACACTTCAAAATGCGATGATCGTTTGATTTTGAAATTTCCATCTCACGATTCACTTGCCTCACAGGTTTTTCTTCGACTCTCACAATATTTTTCAAATACCTCGTCAGTGTCCGATGTCTACCAGAACCTTTCTTGTGGATATTCTGAACAGCTCCATCTACTCCAAACACGCCCCTATCTCGAGTGATGGTTAGTCGTGTATGCAGATAAATTTGAAACTCCAGAACTCCATTCTAAATTGTTTTTTTTTACTTTCTCTGCGTTTTCGAACTTCAAGTGGCACATTGGCATGAATTTCACGTTGCTCAAAGCTTAATCTGGGTCCTTTCATTAGTTCTAATGTGTCAACTTTAAAAAGAAAGGAGGGTTGAATTATTAGCTGTAAATTTGTGTATACGTTTTTTGGGGGAGAGGGGGATACCCTACACACATAATATATGTGTATATGAACGTATATGTAGGTATGTACTGCCTTCCAAACGCGGAGTAGATGGACAGGGACAACTGATGAAGGAGAATATTCTTTGTTTCTCTGTTTTTTTCGTTGTTCAAAAAAAGTTCGCTTTCTGTTTTCGTCTTTATGTTTTCATTTCTCATTGTGTTTAACGTTTTTTCTTTTTTTTTTTGTGATGTCCTGTACCTATATATGCATGTATGTATATATATAGATGTAGATATGTACATATATGTATGGATATATGCATATATTTATATATTATTATATATGTATGTATGTATTTTAAAGGACTGGCTTTGTCACATTCTGTGTCACGATGAACCTCCCTGAGAAATATGTTAAGAGTGCTTCTCTGTGAAGTGCTCTGCTACTTACACGTTAATTTCACGAGAAGGCTGTTCCGCTGACCGGATCAACTGGAACCCTCGTCGATGTAAGCGACAGGTGTCAATTTTTAGGTTTTTTTAAATGTATATATACGGAATGAATGAATGAATGTTTGCACATATGTATGCATGCATATATGTATCTATGCATGTAATTATAAGATAATTATGATGTAGAAAGCAGAGATTTTAAACTGTAGAGATTCTACTGTGTTTTCACATGGCTCACGGACCAAGGAAAAAATTATCAAAGGTAAATTTATGTTCTGGGCGTAAGATTATTTGCTCGTGATGGCTTCCTTCCAGATAAGAAATAGTTTACACAACTTCTAACTTAGCATTAACACTGGAGTAACTGCTTAACTTGTCAAGTAGTGCACAGGGTGCGACTAATTTTAACAAATATCATAATGAAATGTTATATCACAGCATGGTGTCTGAAATGCTAAAGGAACAGTTGATAACGCTTTAAGGCACAGAGATTTAGCTGTTTTCAGCAACGACACTCATTAGCAAATCAACGTTGCCGCCAATCCGACTAGAAGTAACAGTTACGTCTCCCTAAAATTACACCTAACCGTATCGAATAAGGAATGTAGTTGTACGAAAGATAGGAAAGTCACGATTGAAATACAATTGACTGTTGGTCGGCTGGACCAGGGTTAAACTGGAGTTAAACAAGAATAACAACAACGACATCAAATGCCTCGAAGAACTATCTAGACAATATTAATATTCATCCTTTTGAGAAGCGGTGGTGCAGGACAAATACAGACACACACACACACACACACACACACACACACACACACACACACACACACACACATCAAATGGATGCCTTATAAAACTTTTCAGCACATACAATAACAGCTATACCAACAATCCAACACACCTCCATCATCAGCTGCCCTACGGATATCACTATGGTTTCGACACCTGGGCAGTCCCATTCTAATTTGCTTTTAACAGTGAGTTCCACAAAAATTGTTTTTGTTTCATTCGAAAGCATAATTTGTTCGTCTCTATCTGATAAAACATGTTTCAAACCTGTATATGTACACTGAGTATTTTATTTTCAGCGACTTTATCATGTTTTCCTGAACGGGTAACTCCAGAGCATACATACTTGTGCACATGCATACATACATATGTACATGCATAGGTACATCATGGGATCGACCAGGCTGTCAGATGTTATTGTACAACGCTGGTCACAATGCGTTTTTACATTGTTTTAGCCCTCAAATAACGCCACTCCGCTGGTTAAGCGAGCAAGCCAACATTTTACCCTGATCGAAATGGGAACTGGAACAACATGAAAGGAAGCGTTTTGCTCAAGAACCCCACGCGCCGATCAACCAGGGAATCGAAACCACGATCAAGCGATCGTGAGCGCAACAGCCTAGCCGCTAGACCAAACGCCTTCACGCATACGTACATACATTAGGACATACGTTCGTACATACATAGATGTATTCCTACATACATACATAGATGTATTCCTACATACATACATACATACATACATACATACATACATACATACATACATACATATATTTGTACACGCATACATATATACAAACATACGCACACATATATACTTATACACATACATATATCCATCCGCACATGTTGCTCCCTCTCAGTTCCTTTCACTCATGCCATGCTGCTGCTGCTGCTGCTACATTTACAGCAATAGTAATTATTATGCAATTAGCAATGCGTGTAACATTATTAAGAGTAAAACACTGCAGATGTGTCAAATGTGTGAAATGACCTCGCATGTACTTAGCACTGGCTGCATACAATACGGGGTGGTGCAACCCGTCTTCAGATAGCGGAAACTCATACACTTCGGGGTGGTGCAACCCGTCAATAGACAGCGGAAACTCATACATAATTAATGAGTTAATTAAGTCATGAATATTCCACATTAACAAATGAACTTTCGAGGATTTAATTGTTTTTGGAGGTATTGTTAATATATTAGTTGTTGCTGTCATTGTCTTTCCTCAAAAGCATTAGTAGTAGTAGTGGTGGTGGTAGTAGTGGTGGTGGTAGTAGTGGTGGTGGTAGTAGTAGTAGTAGTAGTAGTAGTAGTAGTAGTAGTGGTGGTGGTGGTGGTAGTAGTGGTGGTAGTAGTAGTAGTAATAGTAGTAGTAGTAGTGGTGGTGGTGGTAGTAGTGGTGGTAGTAGTAGTAGTAGTAGCAGCAGCAGCACTAGTAGTAGGGGAGCTGGTGCTGATGGTAGTACAAGTAGTAGCTGTGGTGTTGGTGTTAGTGTTGGTGATGGTAGTGGTGGTAGTAGGA
>NC_068999.1:34629093-34631593 GCF_001194135.2 Octopus bimaculoides | reverse complement strand
ATACCCTTAACTATATTATCAAAAGTGGATATGTGGTGATTGGAATTAATATTTAAGTACTTAAGGTATTGGTTAGGTTTATGATATAGGGAGTATTGGGAGGTTTCTTAGTTTAAAATTACATCTAAAATATTAGTGGTTTTGTGGGAATTTCCAAAAGTAATAGATAGGTTGAGGTTTGACAGAAATTTATGTAGATCTTTCCTAACCCGTTCTAAAGGGGATTTATTAACGCCTTTAGTGACTGGTAAAGCGTCATCCCTGTAGAGGTCTCCCTTGATGTTAGGGAAATATATTCGGAGCTGGTGGATTATGTATAGTACAACGAGGTCGATGACTTGGGTGGAGTCGGATGATCCCATAGTAATGTCAAATAATTTGCTGTGGTTATCGTTATAGTGGTTGGCCTGGCACCAAAGGTTGTCCTCGAAAGAAATTAGGGTTTTACGGGCATTAAGAATTATGTTAATTTCTAGTAAGGTTAGTTTAGTTAAATTCCTAGCTAGAAGGAGAGCTTGATCAAAACGTTTGGGAGAAATAGAAGAATAGTAATTATCTATATCGAAAGAAGAGTTTTGTTGTTTAAGAGATGGAACCATGTTATGACTTCACTTGTACAAGACCATAAGTTGATGTTCAATTTCTCCTTGACTATTGGTATTAAGCATTTCTACCTCTTCTACACACCACCTTCCTTGTATAAATGAACTGCAACTATAACATCCTACATATATTCTTATTTTTACTTTTATTCTCTTATTTCCCTTCATACTTCTTATTTTCATCCTCTGAAGAAGGGATATACCTAATATCCCAGAAACAGTTGTAAGACTAACTATCTCTTTATAAATGTCCTGAAATTCCACACAGCCTTGGCTTTATTGTCTCATTTAATTTAACATATACATACTCATACAAGACCCGCATAAGACACCTCACTCGTATTATTACCGAACCGAGAGTTTAACTACGGTCGTTCCATAGCACTTACATAGGCCTTACCTGCTCCCTTGGGTCTTCTGGATACTAATACCTCTTATACCTTTGCTATATATATATATGTGTGTGTGTATGTGTGTGTGTGTGTGTGTGTGTGTGTGTGTGTATACATCTGGCTTATTTCAGTTTCTGTCAACCAAATCTATTTATCAGGCTTTGGTCGATCTGAAGGTTTAGTAGAAGGCACGCGCCCAGCGTGCCACGCAGGTGAACTGAACCCGGAACCATGTGGCTTGGGAGCAAATTTCTTTGTCACACAGCCGCGCTTGTGGCTATATATCACAACTGTTCGACGAGAGAAATACTTAAGAGAAATACTCAAAGTGACCAATGAGAGCCTCCAACATCCGCTCCAGGCCAGAACCCTCCTACTAGTCCCGTTAACCCTCTCCTACACAGTCGTGCTACCGACCGTTGGATGTACATTTATAAAATAAGCTACAGTATTAGCTTTCGTAGGATGGGTATTGTTGGATATGTACTTTGGCCAGTATGCGTATCACCATGTAACATTAGACAGGTACAATAATAACAATTTTACAAACTTCAAACGTTTTAATGCTTCAACAAAATAATGAAATGAATATTCAAAATGAAATGCTTATCAAATTAAAATATGGTCTAAACAAATTTCTAACTTATATCATTGCAATAATATGTTACCAATAACAATAATACGTTTTAATTTGCAATTAAGTACAGATGTAATTATTACATATTTTTACTACAGTAGCAAACGTATGTTCCTAAATTACTTGTCACATGACAAATAAAATTTTCTCTCTCTCTCTCTCTCTCTCTCTCTCTCTCTCTCTCTCTCTCTCTCTCTCTCTCTCTCTCTCCCTTTATGTATGTGTGTATGTGTGCGTGTATGCACCTTTGTATGTATGTATGCATAAATGATGTTAAAAAAATGACATTACAGAAAAACTTAGAGAGGCCAGTGTTTGGTACGTGTACCACATGGAGTAATACAGGTGTGTATATATATATACACACACAAATACATATATATATATATATATACATGCATACATGTATGAATGTACATGCATGTATGTTTGTATGTATGTATATATATTACTCTTTTACTCTTTTACTTGTTTCAGTCATTTGACTGCGGCCAGGCTGGAGCACCGCCTTTAGTCGAGCAAATCGACCCCAGGACTTATTCTTTGTAAGCCTAGTACTTATTCTATCGGTCACTTTGTGCTGAACCGCTAAATTACGAGGACGTAAACACACCAGCATCGGTTGTCAAGCGATGTTGGGGGGGGGACAAACACAGACACACAAACGCACACACACACATACATACATACATACATACATACATATATATAGATATATATATATATATATATACATATATACGACGGGCTTCTTTCAGTTTCCGTCTAACAAATCCACTCACAAGGCTTTGGTCGGCCCGAGGCTATAGTAGAAGACACTTGCCCAAGGTGCCACGCAGTGGGACTGAATCCAGAACCATGTGGTTGGT
>NC_068999.1:34623266-34628770 GCF_001194135.2 Octopus bimaculoides | reverse complement strand
TGGCTGAACATGGAATCTCAAGGAGAGAATGGAAATCCTTAATTCATACACTACAAATGATCGCAATATCTGGGACTATAAAAAATCTGCAAGACTTAAAGATTTAAAGGATATCGGTTAACACAAGATACTTTCCTTCACAATCTTGCTACCAAATCGGTGGCCGGTCAAAATTTACTCTAAATGAAAATGAGAAAGAGAACATACATACATACATACATTCATACACACACACACACATACATAATACATACACATATACACATACGTACATACATACATGCATACATATATACATACATTTTCATTTACTCAAAAACACACGTTTAGGTATGGTTGTATAAACAGGAGAAATAGGATTCAATACTGAAAATTATTGCGTATATAGACTTCTTATTTTGACGTAAACTTGATTGACTAAGAGTT
This sequence comes from Octopus bimaculoides, assembly GCF_001194135.2. Taxonomy (NCBI): domain Eukaryota; kingdom Metazoa; phylum Mollusca; class Cephalopoda; order Octopoda; family Octopodidae; genus Octopus; species Octopus bimaculoides. The sequence continues at coordinate 34,628,344 of NC_068999.1, read as the reverse complement.
TCATTTGATGCACTTTTAGAGCTTCTGAAGTGCAAAACTGCCGATTTTTGAGTAATTTATGTTGCTTTACAACTGTGCACACAAACACATACACGCATACACACACACACACACACACACACACACACACACACACACACACACACACACACACACACACACAGAAATATTTTTTATAAACCGTTGAAAATCTCGCAAAAGAAACACGTACGCACACCTCCAGCATCTGCCCAAAGATTCGCGTACACACTCATGCAGAAGCACATTCTTTACATAAACATACTCAAGCATGCAGACACACCCACGTGAACTATACACATCTGCTTATCTGTATATACAAATTATATGTATGTGTGCACATGTGGATGCGCGTGGCTTAGTGGTTGATGTGGTGCACTCATGATCGTAAGATTGTGGTTTTAATTCTTGGGCCGGACGATGCATTATGTTTTTTTTTAGCAAAACACTTTATTTCTCGTCGTTCCAGTCCACTCACCTGGCGAAAACGTGTAATCCTACGATAGACCAGTGTCCCGTCCATGTGGGAGAGGGCTAATATGTAGCCAACCTTATGAGCCTTATGAGCCGATGTCTCGGGAAGCCTTTTTGATTGCTTGATCTGTGCACACGCATACACATGCACTCATACATATTGTCAATGTTCGCAAGCGTTCTACGTGCTTATAACAAACAAAATAATTGATGCCAAAACAAAAACATAGGATATACGCGAAATATGTGAATAATATGTTCTTTATATGGACACGCTGGGTGAGATGTTTCGATCTTTTCTCAAGATTCCAAAACTTATGTATTAGGATGAAAAATTTCGCACATTCCAAGAATTTCTTCCTGACTGGAATTATTTCTATCTTTAAAGAAACGTCAACTTTATAAAATCTTTGATTTATAAGTTACAGGTTATATCATACTGGCGATCTAAAAAAAAGAATAAAATAGTACTATACGTGAATGCATAAAGAAAACATGTGAATATATTATTATCTTATTTTCGAATTTACTAGGGCACCTATACATGTTTGGAAACCCTTCTACTAAAGTTCTGTTTCAAGTATAGTGCATATCAATCTCCTGAAAATACAATGTCTCCCTTTTTAGATATACACATTTAATTAGAAAATCTCAAATACGTCTCGTCCATTCGCACCAAAGATACAAATAATTGTCTCTACTTATAGAGAAAAGACCCTTGTTAGTGGTGCTATCTTCACTTATAAAAGCATTTAAATTCTGAACCACAAATGAAGCAGCAAAATAAAACAATCACTAATCTATAACGAACATTCTAACAAAGTAATAGATCCAAATATGAAATAACAGAAGAAATACTACACAATGAATACATAAGATAGCTACACTTATTAAAATATAGAAGCCACATCTAAAGTTTATTATACGAATCATATGCTTATTTTAGATATAAACATTTAATTAGAACAGAAGAACTCATTATCAAAAATCATATAAAACAGCATATATGAGACAATACACCAAGGCATCAATGAACATGAATAATATACTAAAAAGGCGGAAATAAAGAGCCACAGAAAAATTCTAAAGGCAATTTATTTCCATGCTTCAATGTATTATAGTTAGTCATAAGTTTTTAAAAAGAAAATTGACTAAAGCAAGTTATTCTTGTAAAAGTTTTGCGAGCGCAATTAATTATTTCAGTTCCGAAAACAGCTCTAACAAAAGAATCAAAACATTGTTCTACCTGCAATAAGATTATCTCCAAATATTTGCTTCTCAAGGATAATTCTCTTCCGATTGTTCTGATTTAGCGCACTAAGAATCACCTAGGTAACTAATTTATATTGGCGAGATGAAGAACTACTTGAAAGTTTAATTTTATCAATTTATTTTATGGGTGCAGACGTGGCTGTGTAGTTAAGAAGCTCACTTTGCAGTGACGAGGTTTCGAATTCACTCATTGTGCTTGGTACTTTAGTCTTCTACGAATACCTTGTAAGTGAATTTGGAAGACGGAAACTGTATGGAATCCCGTCACAGATATATATTAATGTTTGTGTGTGCGTGTGCGTGTTTGCGTGTATGTGTGTACATGTCCCACACAAACACACTGCTAGGTTACCTCCTGTATCTTAGCGGTTCAGCTAGGGAAACATGATAGAATAAGTACCAGACTTTTAAAGTACCAGACTTTAAAATAAGTACAGAAGTCGATTTGTTCGATTAAAACTAAAACCCTTGAAGGTGGTGCTCAAGAATGGCCACAGTCGAATGACAGAAACTAATGAATGATGGAAAGTATTCACTCATTCACGCGCGAAATGTGTCAAAAATCTTCTACCCAAGCCTTTTCAAATACATGTTGCCCTTAAAAGAAGCAATTCCAGCAATGTTTACGCAAATACGTCCAAAATAGCCACCGTTGGAACTTTTGACCTCGTAAAATATTATTCATATTATTTCATGGATATCGTCCTTCTCCCTGCCACCAGTCACCACAGCTAGCATGTAGTGTCAGAAGAATCAATAAAATCATACTACATCTCTTTCCCAGTTAATAACCATGACTTCAGTTCAGGACAGATGTAATTATTACTGTCATTAATGCTTTTGTTATAACCGTTAAAACGAGAGAGGGAGAGAGAGAGAGAGAGAGAGAGAGAGAGAGAGACAGACAGACAGACAGACAGACTGACAGACAGAGACAGACAGAGAGGTGTGTTTATGGATGCAGACTTGATATCTTTGTTGCAATTACAATTTACACACCAGATTTTGAAACAAAATCAAACAGTTACCAATATTGGGCTTCAGTCTGCAGGTATTACATGTAATTCCATTTTCACTAATATGGACAGATATTTCTTTTTATCACAAAGAAATGGTAGCACCTTATTTCTCTCAAATTGATTTCAAATTTTGGCACAAAGCTACAAGACTGGGAAAGGGTGTAAGTCAATTTCATCGACCATAGTACTCAACTCGAGAGGGTGAAAGGCAAAGTCGACCTCAGCAGAATTTGAACTCAGAACGTAAAGACGGACGAAATGCCGCTAAGCATTTTGTCCGGCGTGCTAATGATTCTGCCAGCTCGTCGCCTTTTATTTCTTTGTAAATTAATAGTTAGCCTTTCTTCTTGATAAATTGCAGCATACCGTTTTAAGTGATGGATTGATTAATCTCTGGAATAGTCACTCAATAGCTGTGTAATGGTTTTGCTGATTTTCTAACGATATATCAACGGAATTGTCCCTTAAAGCTTTATATTTTAGTGACTCCAGTTGATTTTGGTTTTACTCAGAGTATCTCCATAGTAATTCCTTTATATTAAGATATATTTTTGTGAATAGTTGTAACCATATCATATTATATTTATTTTCTATTGTTTTAGAAAGATATCTGCATGTACAATGTGCTGGGATTCCTACGCACGAATCAGGTCGAATACATTTCAGGTCTTTCAATATGATTCTGAGCCGGACATTTTATACCACCTTATCTTCGCTCAACTATCTCGTGAATAAGTATCGGGTTACCTAGAAACGTCCCCTCTCAGCGAATTGACTTGGAGCTGCATATGATGTGCAACAATTCTCTTCCTGTTAATTAATCTTCTCACACATTGATCTGTAACTGTTACACAAGTCCATTCCAGTCTAAACACCTCACGTACAGCTATTCATCACCACAAGAATAATCTTCCTTGACTACAGGGGACTCTCATAATGTCATTCTTTTCTTTCCTCTTCCTCTTACTTAAATGAAATAATCCAGCACGCCAAAGCTCTCAGGACTAAGTTTTTTTCTTTTTCTTCTTTTTTTTGGGTGGCCGGCGGATGGGGGGGGGGCGCCTCCGCTTCCTTGTCTGGATAAATGTTCCTATTTTGTTTTATAACATAGGTTATTAGTGGTGGTGATGGTGGTAGTGGTGGTGGTGGTGTTGATGCTGGTGGTGTTGGTGATGTTGGGGTGGTGGTGCTGGTAGTGGTGTGGTAGTGCTGATGCTGGTGGTACTGGCAGTGATGGTGGTGGTAATGGTGGCGGTAGTAGTAGTAGTGGCGGGGGTAATAGTAGTGGTAGTGGTGGTAGTAGTGGTGGTGGTAATGGTGGTTGTAGTGGTGGTAGTGGTAATGGTAGTGGTGGTGGTATTTAACCATAGGACTTCACTGATAGATAGCACCTATGAACAAAAGACACTCCGACCATGACCATTCCGTCCATATTGTATCTATTTGAACGGCGGAATGCTGTCTGAACGAGATTTAACCGCTATTTCAAGCAGTTCAAATAACCACTTAGTGGCTTCTCATTTGGCTGGAGTGTGGTGGTGGTGGGGAGATTATATAGACGAAGCTGTGCCCCAGAATGGCCATAGTCGAATGGCTAAAACAGTAGGAGAAAGTTTTACGGTGAACAGAATCAAAGTAAACGAGTGGTTTTGTCTCGCCTCAGATTAACCCTGATAGAACAGTTAAGCAGACTCATTATCAACGACGTTCTGGCTTTGACCCTGTCATCTGTTTGTAAGTCGTGTCACAAATTACATAAGCCAGTGCAGTGCCTCTTTTCCTTTTTCTAAGATAGCAGAATGTAATTTTTGGGCAGGCTTGGTTGTTATTTCTGACAGAACAGGTGACCTGCTCAAATTTTGGTATAAATCACGTGAGATAAATCATCATATATACTGATATCAGTGTTCGTGTTTTAGTTACCTACAAATTACCCTATGCTCACCTCAAACAAATATTTATCCTGATTCAATTGCATTCCAAAGCCGATTGGATAGGCTGTTGGATTATAAACACAGAGATTGTAAGTTCAAATCTATTGCTTACATTTCTCATTCACGCGTTCTATTGTGTCTTTTGAGTAGGACGTTTAAATCGAGATTTCTTCATTTAAGTCCACGTGACGACAGTCCCATACCAGAATGGTATGGGACTGTTTACTATAATAAAACGGGTATTTTAAAGATCCCTGTAATCTCTGAAAGTATAGGCGTGTATAAGCTTTTAACATTGGTTTCCTGAGTCAGTTATATATTTGCTTGAAAGCAGCTTCAGGATCATCGACAAAATTGTTGG
>NC_068999.1:34621370-34623217 GCF_001194135.2 Octopus bimaculoides | reverse complement strand
GACGCAGATATGTAACCACAGCGTTTTCTTAATGATCCTCGCTGTAAACTTCATTGTTCAGACGGCTAGGCTTATTTGTTAAGAACCCCTGCTTGCTTCTGTCATTAATAACAGTGACTATTAGTCATTGGTTAATCTACCTGATTCATGTGATTGATTATAACAGAAGAGACCTTGGCAATACACAACTGTGCTAGCATTTATCAATGAGGTACACTTATCTCAAACTTCCTTCGGTTATTATTTAGGAACAAAGTTATCAGTGAGTGAACAGCCATGCGAGTAAAGGTAATCAAGCAACGGCAGTCATTGCTGGATTGTATGATTTTTAGGCATAGTGTATCTAGGGTCATATTCGCCAATGAATTCTTTCTTCTTAAATGCTTTTATTTTTTTAAGTGCTTTTAGAAAGATATGGCAGTTGTTTCGACAGTTATAGTCGCTGCATAGAGGTTCATTTGCTGTAGTTTTCCTCTAATATTGCAACTTCCAAGGCGGCGAGCTGGCAGAAACGTTAGCACGCCGGGCGAAATCCTTAGCGGTATTTCGTTTGCCGCTATGTTCTGAGTTCAAATTCCGCCGAGGTCGACTTTGCCTTTCATCCTTTCGAGGTCGATTAAATATGTACCAGTTACGCATTGGGGTCGGCGGCGGCGGTGGTGGTTAGCCTGTGTTCACTCCTGACCCGACGTAACTCTGATCCAGAAGGCATTCCGTCCGTTACAGTTCCTTTTTTCTTTATCTAAAGAGTCGTAACTTTTTTGAAGCTCGTAAGATGTGGTTAGGGCGATATTTTGCTGCTATTTCTATCAAGTCAAATGACCGCATAAAAACATGCTGATGGATCGTTTTTGCTAGCGGAAATATCTCTGGCACCTTCTCAGACTTGCTACACTCCGTCTGCTGCTTACAAGCCAGTTATTGCTCTATTTATTTTTGGCATATATTTTGGGAGAAAAATATGCAGCCTGTAATAAAGTGCACTGGCAGATGGATTGTTATATCCTTTCGCTAGCAGTGTAATGAGTGAAACTGTTTGCCAGTATGTCAAGGTTACCATACATTGTTCTTCAGAACAGGCCAACGAGGTCCTTTCCGTCTTCTGTTTTTTGTTTTTTTTTCCTCGTACAATATAATTTTCTCTGCCAGTTTCCCCCTATCAGATTTCTCCCAGGTGACTTCTCTCTTTACCGTTTTTCAATTACTTGCCGTCGAATGTCAGTGATGATGTTATAACGTCCTACGAGAGACGTTTTGCTAAAATGCCTGATTCCGTACTTCGTTTACCAAACGGCATGGCGGTTGTTCTGTTTGTTTACATTCCATAGTTCTCTCAAAGAATTACTCAACAGAGGGGAAAGTATAACATTCAAACTATTTGATGGGATTTCCTTTACAAACTTTGACGATATTCCATGCTGCGATACACTGTTTGTGCATTCGCCGCGAATCTACATGTAACAAACCAGTTTTCGAAAATATTTCTACGAAACCGGAGAATTTCATTCACTCTGTGTAGCTCTTGGTGTTCTTGTGGTGTTATTATTACTATTAATTTTTGTATCTTTTCATTTGTATTGCTCGCTTTACGTTCTGGCGTTTGCCGAAATTTCTTGAGAAGTATTTTTCTTAGTGGTCAGACCATATGAGGGCTTTCTCTAGCCTATTAGGAATCCACCTAGTGATCATTCCTCTCATTTGTATGTAATATAATTTTTCTGAATCTTCGGATTTTTTTAAATATGCTAGGCCACTGGTTAAATTGATATTAATTTAATTAATATTAATTTCTACCCTCGTTATTTAACTTTATATGTATATGTATATATATATATATATATATATAT
>NC_068999.1:34620199-34621281 GCF_001194135.2 Octopus bimaculoides | reverse complement strand
GAGTAACAGTCATTTGTTATATTTCTGCTGCTTTTAAATAAAGCATATTACTCTACCTCTGGAATTTGAGTACTCTTTTTTCCACCTTGTTGCACATTTTATGTGCTTACTCTGGTATATATATATATATATATATATATATACTTTATTTAAAAGCAGCAGAAATATAACAAAAGACTGTTACTCTGAGTTTCACGTTCCCGTTCATCGAACAGTTTTTATGTGCTTACTCCGGTATATATATATATATCTGCATATATGTGTATGTGGACGTGTGTGTATGTATATATATATATACATGTATATATATATATGTATGTATACATGTGTGTGCTTGTGTTCGTGTTGTGTGTGTGTGTGTGCGTGTGTGTGTGTGTGAGTCCTCTTGATGGATTAATAGTTAAGGTATTCGGCTGACGATCATAAGATCAAGACTTCCTTTCTCGGCGGCGCGCTGTGTCCTTGAGCAAGACCCTTTATTTAACAATGCTCCAGTCCACTCAACTGGCAAAAATGAGTAGTACCTGTATTTCATGGGGCCAGTCTTATTTCTTATCGCCCACAAGGAGCTAATAGTAGAGGGGACAAACAAGGAGAGACAAAGGGATTAAGTCGATTACATCGACCCCAGTGCGTAACTGGTACTTAATAAATCGACCCCGAAAGGATGAAAGGCAAAGTCGACCTCGGCGGAATTTGAACTCAGAACGTAAAGACAGACGAAATACCACTAAGCATTTCGCCCGGCATGCTAACGTTTCTTATTTCTTTACTGCCTACAAGGGGCTACACACAGAGGAGACAAACAAGGACAGACAAAGAGGTTAAGTCCATTACATCGACCCCAAATGCGTAACTGGTACTTATTTAAACGATCCCGAAAGGATGAAAGGCAAAGTCGACCTCGGCGGAATTTTGAACTCAGAACGTAGTGGCAGACGAAATACCTATTTCTTTACTGCCCACAAGGGGCTACACACAGAGGGGACAAACAAGGACAGACAAACGGATTAAGTCGATTACATCGACCCCAGTACGTAACTGGTACTTAATTTATCGACCCCGAAAGGATGAAAGGCAAA
>NC_068999.1:34611370-34619655 GCF_001194135.2 Octopus bimaculoides | reverse complement strand
TTTTTTTTCTCTTTCCTCATCTATCAGTTAATAATAGAAACTGTGAACGTTCTGCGCTGAGACCTGTCACTGCGGAAAAGTAGTGGTTCTGGTTTGAGAGACTCCCTCCTCTCCGAGCTTCGCCGCCTGTCGACTAATATAATTCCATACCGCAAGGCGGCATGCTGGTAGAATCGTAATCAAATCGGCAAAATGCTTAACGGCACTTCGTCTGTTCTTACGTTCCGAATTCAAATTCTGCTGAGGTTGACTTTACCTTTCATCCTTTCGGGGTCGATAAAATAGGTATCATTTGAGTATTGGGGTCGATGTAATCGATTTACCCCTTCTCCTGAAATTGCTGGCCTTGTACCAAAATTTGAAACCAATATTACTCCATATCGTACTCTTTCAGTCGTGACCCAATATGTATGATGTAGGAGAGGATAGGCTAAAAAAACAAAAACAAAAAACCAAAGAAAAAACAACGAATTGAACTTAGCGTGTTTGGATCGAATACTGGAGCTGCCACATTACTGTGCCAGCACTTGCAATTTTTGCATCCAATTCAGGTTTCTGCTTCCTATCACTCGTGAATCCGGCCCCGAGATACTTAAAGTTTTCCGCTTGCCTCAGTGATATTCAATGGAATATCACTGAGGCAGAATGCACTGTGAAGATTTTCTTCAGAGAACCAACAACTGAGTCGTCGAAACACTAATTCTCACATATATGCTAAATTCGTTTATTTGTTTCAATCATTTGACTGCGGCCATGCTGGACCACCGCCTTTAGTCGAACAAACTGACCACAAGACTTATTCTTTGTAAGCCTAGTACTTATTCTATTGGTCTCTTTTGCCGAACCGTTAAGTTACAGGGACGTAAACACACTAACATCGGTTGTCAAGGGATGGTGGGGGACAAACACAGATGCACAAACACACACACACATATATACATATACGACGGGCTTCTTTCCGTTTCCGTCCAACAAATCCACTCATAAAGCTTTGGTCAGCCCGAGGCTATAGTAGAAGACACTTGCCCAAGGTGCCGTGTAGTGGGACTGAATCCGGAACCTTGTGGCTGGTAAGCAAGCTACTTACCATACAGCCACTCCTGCGCCTAAAATTTTTATAACAAAAAAAAAAAAGCCCACTTCAACCAGCGTAGATTATCCAAGCAACTGACAGACATAATCTTTCATTCGGAGAGTTTAAAATGTAAATGCAAAGAAGGGAGATAATTTTAAATAGATCAGTCAGTCAAAATTTGTGGAGAATATAAGAAGTGTGAATCTCAAAAGATGACAAACTGGTTCTATGAATATTTATTAACTAACACTAGAGCCCCCAAAACCATGAACGCTAACACAACAACGGTTACGACGGCGAGGGTCCTAACTGATGCGATCAGCGGAAAAAACTTGCACATGAAATTAACGTGCAAGTGGCTGGGCACTCCACAGACACGCACACCCTTAATGCAGTTCTCAGGGAGATTCAGCGTGACACAGATTGCGACAAGGCTGACCCTTTAGAATACAAGTACTACTCACTTTTGCCAGCTGAGTGGACTGGAGCAACGTGAAATAAAGTGTCTTGTTCAAGGACACAACGTGTCACCGTGAATAGAACTCACGACCTTACGATCGTTAGCCGAATACCCTGACCACTAAGCCACAACGCCTTCACAGCAGCTTCTGTATTATAGACTAACAAATACCACACTAATACGTAACGGCCCTCCACCACACACTCTCACCTGACACTCCAAACTTTACGCACATCTTCCTTTTCCTTTCTGTTGCAAGCCAATAAGAAGATCTCCATAAAATTAAGGACGGGAATTAGGGTTGATATACCTTAATGTCGTGAATTTAGCTAAGCACACGCACGCATATATTTGACGTACAATGTTTATACCACATTATGAGTGTGTGATGTGTGTGCGTGTGCGTGTGTGTGTGTGTGTGTGTGCGCGTGTGCGTGTGTGTGCGCGCGTGTGCATGTGTGTGTGTGCGTGTGCGTGCGTGTGTGTATGTAATATATATATAATATAATATAATATATATAATATAATATAATATATATAATATAATATAATATAATATATATATACATATATATATATACATATATATATGTATGTATGTATGTATTATATTATATTACATACATACATACGCATACATACGCATACATACGCATACATACGCGCTCGTGCAGGCACATTTTCATCTGTATATGTATGTATACATACAAACACATAAATAACGGTCATATTATTTTTACGATGCCACACGGTTCGAAGTGAGAGAAACTGGGGAGAGGGACAATGATATGCTGTGGATTTGGCGTAGAATCGTCATAAAGCTTATTTCATGATTCTTCCCATTTTATCTTCGATCAATTTCAGCGATTCCAACATTTCCAACGAGGAATTTCGAATTCTTACATTGCCTTATTCTTATAGATCTACAGACTGTCAGCGGGTAGACCAAATATAGTTAAGTCAACATTACTTCTGGCCTACGAGCCCGAACACTACCTTTACAACCACCACCACCAATAGCATTTCGTCTGTCTTTACATTCTGAGTTCAAATTCCACCGAGGTTGACTGTACCTTTCATCTTGCAAAAATCGATAAAGTCTAAAGTACCAGTTGAGCACTGGGGTCGAGGTAGTCCACTAACCCCCTCCCCCCAAAATTTCAGGGCTTGTGCCTATAGTACAGCCATGTGCCTGTAGTAGAAAGCAGAATCGGTAGAGCGCCGGAAAAAATATCTAACAGCGTTTCTTCTGTCTCTTTACATTCTTTGTTCGAATTTCACTGAAGTTGACTTGCTTTTCATCCCTTAGGGGTCGATAAAATAAGCTTTAATTGCGCACTGGGGATCGGTGTAATCGACTTAGCTTATCTCCTTTGAAATCATTAGAGTAGAGCGCCGGACAAACTGTTACGTGGTATTTCTTCCGGCTCTTTATCCACTGAGTTCAATCCCACCGTGGTTAAATTCAGGTTCGAAAAAATAAAGTAGTGGTCAAGTGCTGGTGAGTGGGGTCAATATCAACCCCCTCAAAACTGCTAACCTAGAATCTAAATTGTAAATACTTAATATGTTAGAATCGATAGAACGCCGGGCAAGATACTTTGTGATATTTAGTCACAGCTCTTACGTTCCACATTCACATTCTGCCAAAGGCGGTACTACCCCGTATTAAATTTGCTTGAAATTTTAAGGTGTTTTCATTATTTTGTCCAACCTCTGTCTATTCTTTTATTCCTTTATTCTTTTACTTGTTTCAACCATTTGAATGCAGCCATGCTGGAGCACCGCCTTTAGTCGAACTAATCGAACCCAGGACTTAGCGGGCTTCTTTCAGTTTCTGTCTACGAAATCCACTCACAAGACTTTGGTTGGCCCGCGGCCAAAGTAGAAGACACTTGCCCAAGGTGCCACGCAGTGGGACTGGACCCGGAACCATGTGGCTGGTAAGCAAGCTATTTACTACACACCTACTCCTGCGCCTATTTATATATATATATCTAAATATATATATATATATATATACACGACTGATTACTTTCAGTTTCCGTTTAAGAAATCCAGTCTCAATGCTTTAATCAGCTATAATAGAAGGCACTCAGCCAGGGTGCTACGCTGAGGGAGCGAACGATATGGTTAGAAAGCGCCGATCCTCACCGATATCGTATACCTCGTGCTGCACATTATTCCAGATTATGAACTTTTATTTCTAAACTAAGGAAAATGATATACACACGACCATGTACATCTCTAAGAATCACACAGCTGGTAACAATCAGAAACCAAACTGAGAGAAATGTAATGTAGATATACAAGTGTCATAAATATACACTCGAAAGCTTTTGTTGATAATCCTGAAAATTCTAATCTTCATACGTTGATTTGTTGAAAGTTTCCTTATATCAGTGACATTTTAAGATATTTAAAACACACGTAGATGCAGGCATGGCTGTGTGGTCAAGCAGCTCATTTTGCAGTCATGAGGTTTCGGGTTCCCCCCTACTGCATGGCCTCTTAGGCAAGTGTTTCTTATTATAGCTGCGGGCCAACCAATGCCGCATAACTGAATCTGATGGAAACTGTATGAAAACCGTCTTACACATACACGCATGTGTATGTATACGTATGTTTGTCCTCATAACCTCTTAACAACCGATGTTGGATTTTTTTTTGCGTTTCTGTAAGATAGCGGTTCGGCAAATCAGACCGATAAAATAAGACTTTGAAAGAGAAATATGCACAAGGGTCGATTTATTTGACTAAACTCTTCCAGGCGGTGCCCCAGTATGACCACAGTCCAGTGACTGAAAGAAGTAAAAGTTTCTATTTAGAAATAGTACCAACTATTCAAAATATGATTAAATTATTTAATTTAATTTTTCTTTTTTTTTTTTTGCTGCCATACTGGGGCCCTGTCTTGAAGAGTTTTTAGTCGGACTAATCGCCCCCAATACTTTTTTTTTTTCAGCCTGATACTTATTCTATCAGCCTCTCTTACCGAACCGCTAGGTTAAAAGAACATAAACACACTAACACCGATTGTCAAGCAGTGGTCGGTGTAGGGGTGGACAAACACAGACACAAAGACGCGCGCACGCATATACACACACGTATAAAACTGGCTTCTTTCAGTTTCCATCAACCAGATCCATTCACACAGCTTCGGTCGGCCGACCCGAAGTTATAAGCAGAAGACACTTGCCCAAGGTGTCACGCAGTGGGACTGAACCCGGAACCATGTGGTTGAGAAGCAAGCTTCTTAACACACAGCCACGCCTGTTTACAATGGCTTCAGCATTTATACGACTGCATGATTGTTTTTTAAGTTGAATTTTCCCAGGAGACGAATGTTGTAGAGAGAGATTGTTTGAGTTGCATTTAGCCGACGCAAAGATGGAGCTTGGAATATATTTTACGTATTGCGAATAATGATAAAGTCATAAAGCATTTTGCCTTCGTTGAAAGAAACACTTATCTTTTATTGTCTTGTAGCTTTTGTTTGTTTCAGCCATTGAATCCAGTAAAAGTACTTTGAATGATTTAGTCGAGCAAAACGACTCCAGTAATTTTTTTTTTTTATCGGATACTTACTCTACCGGTTCCTTTTGCCGAATCGCTAAGTTACAGGGACATAAAAAAAGAGCACCGGTTGTCAGATGAAGGAAAGGAGGACAAACACAAACAGAATCACATGCATACGTATACATACACACACATTTGTGTGCATATGTGTGTGCGTGTGTGTGTGCGTGCGTGTATGTGTGAATGTGTGCGAGTGTGAATGTGTGCGAGTGTGTGTGTGTGTGTGTGTGCGTGTGTGTGTGCGTGTGTACATGACGGGCTTCTTTCATTTTCCGTCTATCCAAATTCATTCAGAAGACACCAGTTGGCCTGGACCATATGCCCGACATGCTGCACAGTGGAACTGAACCCTAAACAACGTTGTTGCAAGGCGAGCTGCTTATCCACACAGCCATGCCTGTATCAATTCCGGTAGGTCAAACCAACCATACCACTTTGAATATCTGTTTCTTTATCTATGAAGCATCCTAACTATGAGAGAAGAACATTCCTCTAAAATGTGAGCAAAGGTGAATGAGTACAGGTGGAGCTGAGTGAGGAAGTATTTCGGTTTGCCGCAGCATAGTTCCGAGTCCGCTTCCATTGTGTGGCACCTTAAGCGATTGTCTTCTTTCATAGCCTCGGTTCGAGCAAAACCCGGAGAGGGGTTTGCTAATGAAAACTAAACAATTCCACTGTGTGTGTGTGAGAGAGAGACAGAGGGGGGAGAGGGTATTTGTGTTATGTGCATGTGAGAGTGTGTGTGTGTGCGAGAGTGTGTGCATTAGTGTGTGTGTGTGTGTGCGCGCGTGAGTGTGTGTGCATTAGTGTGTATGTATGTGTGTGTGTGAGGGTATGTACGTGAGTTTTTGTGTGTGTGAGTGTGTGTGTGTATGAGTGTGTTGTGTGTGAGTGTGGACGCATGGGAGTGTGTGCGCGTGAATGTGTTTGTGTGCGTGTGTGCGTGTGTGTGTGTGTGTGCGTGCGTGTGCGTGTGTGTGTGCTGCGTGTGTGTGTGTGTGTGAGCGCGCTTTTAGCCCAATATGTACATCAGTGAAGGATGTTAAGAACGTCGAGAAACCCCAATCGCCGGTGTTGATCAAGAAAAGGGTTTTACATTGATTATTCAGCAGAGAAGTGCAAAGCCTCCCTCGCTCCATACGAAACCCTAAGCCAAACGATGCTAATCTTTTTATCTTTTCCCTTGTTTTAGTCATTGGCCTACAGCCATGCTGGAGCATCGCTTTGAAGGGTTTAGTCGAAGAAATCGCCCCCGGTACTTATTTTTTTAAACTCTGGTACTTATTATTCTATTAGTCTCTTTTGCCGAACCGCTAAGATACGGGGATATAAACAAACCAGTACCGGTTGTCAACTGGTTGGAGAAAAACACCAATACAAAGACATACACACACACACACTCACATATACATACCGAGCTTCTATACAGTTTTCATCTATAAAGTTCGCTCACAAAGCATTGCTCGGTTCAGGACTGTAGTGGAAGACACCAGGCCAAGGTATTGCACAGTGTGACTGAACCCGAAACCACATGATTGCAACGTGAGCTGCTTAATTAAACAACTTGGCTGCTACTCTTGCTCACAGTCACAATATACTCTTTTACTCTTTTTACTCTTTTACTTGTTTCAGTCATTTGACTGCGGCCATGCTGGAGCACCGCCCTTAGTCGAGCAAATCGACCCCAGGACCTATTCTTTGTAAACCTAGTACTTATTCTATCGGTTTCTTTTCGCCGAACTGCTAATTTACGGGAACGTAAACACACCAGCATCGGTTGTCAAGCGATGGTGGGGGGGGACAAACACAGACACACAAACATATACACACACATACATATATATATATACATATGTACGACGGGCTTCTTTCAGTTTCCGTCTACCAAATCCACTCACAAGGCTTTGGTCGGCCCGAGATTATAGTAGAAGACACTTGCCCAAGGTGCCATGCAGTGGGACTGAACCCAGAACCATGTGGTTGGTAAGCAAGCTACTTACCACACAGCCACTCCTGAATATTTTACTAGTATTTTAGATGTTTTTCTCTCTTTTTTTTACTGTTAGAAGGGGGAAAAAAATGAAGAAAGTAGTAAATCATTTTTCTTTATTGGATTTTGCTCAATTAATTTCAAATCCCGAGTTATGTCGTCCCAACGAGTTCAAAAGGAGGACGACACGATGTTAATAACGACTACCAGTAACTTTAAGAACTTTATCTAATGGAAATGAAGAATAAAAATAAGAGAAATGTATAGAAATATATGGAATGCTCTTCACTCTTTAATCTAAATTCCTCAACATACAGCCGAAGCAATTCCTTCTCCTTAAGTCGCAATCTCCACGCCAATCACGTGTAATGAATAAAAGTACATGAGGGTAAATACACTTTTGACTCTTGACGAAAATGTTGAAAATACAGCAAGAATTTTTTTTAGTAGCGACCATTTTGGATACTTCAACAAATTTCTAAGATTGTCATCACTAACTCCAGTAACTCACAAATATACTTTTGGCTTTCTGACATTGAGAAGTTTTCCAGGTTATAGTCACAGCTATTTTCTTTCTGTTCTTTTCCAAATTAGAGACTCTCAGATATATATTTTTAACATTCTAATATTACACACAACCAATTTAAAGACAGCGTGACAATTTGACTGATGAAGGGAGTGGTCGGTTTTTTATTGTTGATGTTGGATTATTTGGTTGTTTTTTTAAAGTTGTTGCTAGATTTCCACTTACGCTTTGTATTTTCTTTTTTTTCTATACTGCACCGACATCATCATAACCATCTGTTATATATCCAGATAAACAACAAATGTATATGTATAAATAACGTGTATTGTTATTTTGTGAGTGCGTGATGGGTGTGTGGGGAGGGGGGTACGTGCGTGCGATTCAAGATTGACGAGGGGTGATAGGTCAAAAGATTGGCAATTATTTTCCCCGTCATCGTCACTGTTCCATCGTGGCCTTGGAAAGCAATCCTGTCTCACCAGTTATAATAGACAGCGTGATTATATACAGTTCAATAGTAGACGTTATACGGTACTCGGTTTAATGCCGAAATCTGGAACTTGGGTACTTTTAACAGAAGCTGTTGACAGCGGCAACGGTTGCAACGGCAGTGGCGGTGGCGGCGGCGATGGCGGTGACGGTGGTGGTGGTGGTG
>NC_068999.1:34609713-34611263 GCF_001194135.2 Octopus bimaculoides | reverse complement strand
GGTGGTGATGATGGTGGTGGCAGCAGTGGTGGTAGTGGTAGACGAGTTCCGTCATTAACGGTTTCACTTTCCTACATAAAAATTGAAGATTAATATTACAGAAGTCTTCCACACACCCAGTCGATTGAACAACTCATTATCAGAACGTATCTTGTTGGTTATCCTTAGCTCAGTATTGGGCCAACAGGCCAATGATAAGAAAATTTTCCAATGATAGAAACAAGTTGTTTCAGCTGTTTTGTTGTGTAAATGAATTCTTATTCAAACCTCAGAGATTCAGACAAGATTTATCTCACCATTTCAGGAGCATTGAGCAGAGGAGAAATCAATCTATATTAAACAGAAATCCAGAATCCAACTGACAAGAAATCACTTGTTATTTCAAAAAGATTCTAGCATTTTAAGGCGGTTAACTGAAACGGTCTTAAACAGTGGTACCAGTAGGGAAATGACTGGACTGGACTGCACAGACGACAATGAAGCCTCTTGTCTCATTGAAACATTGCTGCGAAATATACTTCATTGTAGTAACTGCTTACAAATAGTAAGATTGATACGTTGAGCGTTTGAGCCATGAGTACACTGTGTTAAATTATTTCTTGCTTTTCTTTTTCTTTTCTTTGAAAAGTCAGTCAGAGAAGGCTGGGTAGTGACCATGGCTTTTGCGGTCGAGAATGATGTGGTGGAAGCAGAGGCATAGAGGGAAGCAAATATTTGGTTCAAAGGATTACAACTCTGATAAAAACATGCAAGAAACCAGATAGTGGTGTCACACCGGGTGGTGTGTTAGGTCTACCACTCTATATTTCTCTGTGCTACACAAATGGACTGGGCATTTAGCAGCTCATTGACGTCTCTTAGTGAACTATAGCATCATGATGTATCTACGAACAACTAGATGAACCCGACTGGAACAAGTTGTGTCACCTTACGGCAGCTGGATGAGCCGGTCTATAGCAATCTGTGGTATTTGTAGTAGACTAGGTTGTTGACAGCTAAGTTTCTTGATCGGGAATAAAACACTACACTGGCGATTTGAAGCGAACCTTCAATCTATCGATTAACGGCCTAATGTACTTATTCACATAGCAAAATGTGTTCTCTCTCCACATAAAAGTTTTTATTTTCTTTAATCATTAGCTTGTTGTCTATCGATTCTCGTCGTAGCTATATTACCTCATGTTGCTAGCAATATCTTTTGAATAGCCATAACTGTCACAGCATCACATTCCAGCAGACATTATATATAGTGTCATAAAGACAACGATCATTCTGACTTTCCTTTAATCTCATTAAAAAATGAGGATTGTGTATGCATGGGTACAACCACACAAATATACAAATACATCATTTGCAAAGTTGTATGTGTAATAGTATTTATGTTTGCTTACATGCGTACATCGGAATACACCATTGAATATTTTCTGTATCTCTACACATGTATTTATGCATATAGATAGATAGATAGACAGATAGATAGATAGATAGATAGATAGATAGATAGATAGATAGATAGATAGATATGTATGTTTGTCTGTATATATATATAT
>NC_068999.1:34606890-34608882 GCF_001194135.2 Octopus bimaculoides | reverse complement strand
TATATATACATACATACATACATACATACATACATACTTACATACATACATACATACATACTTACATACATACATACATACATACATACATACATACATACATACATACATACATATGGAACAAAAATGCAATAGAGGGCATTAAAATGTTCGGACAGATAGACGATACATAGGCGGACAAGAGAAACAACAATTAGAAAGGAAAAAAAGACGAGTCATTCTTGGCTTTCTTTCATCAGTCAAGTCCCAGATGTCACGACCATTTCGGGCAGTTACACTTGAGATGGTTCGATCCGGTTGTCCCGCGAAAAGTCTAAGCTTTGAGCATTAGACTTATATATAATAGCAATTTCATTTGAGTGTTAATCCTGGGCTGTACTCTGTGGCGACACTACCTCAGTATACATATTGGCATTTGTGTATTTCATGTGTATAGATGTGTCGTGCGATTTTTATCTTTTATATTCAGATTTCAATCTTGGGTGGGTGTGTCCTTCAAATGTGCATAACAACTTGTTTGAATGGCTAATTTGAGAACGAAATTATTTTCTAAATTTTCCTTCAATCTATTATGCTGTTCTTCTGTGCCGGTCTCAGTTAATGCATCATCAAGACATTGAAAACGTAAAATAGGGATGTGTTCCGGAATACAACTCAATATTGACTATGTAGAATGTCGCAAATGTGCTCCAAAGATGAAAACATAGCCATCCTGTCTGAATTAGTGTATAGATTGCCCTGTCATAAACAGAAGACACATACATACATACATACATACATACATACATACATACATACATACATACATACATGCATACATACATATATACATATATACATACATACATACAGAATGTTCGGACTAAAGATGACAATACTTTGTCTCCTTTTTTTCAGCAACAGCTTGATGTATAAGTGAACAGTCAACACCGTTGGAGAGCGCAAAGGTTAAATCTGTAGTTAAGAAAGATTTAGCGGACATGAAGGACTGGAAGCCATTAGAATATTGGAAAAGAATTACCTATATCATGAGGAATCGCGCCGGGTGTCAAAATGCCGACGTCCCGACTGCTGTTCTGTGAACAGTCTAAAAGGCTGTAAAACTTGACGGACATCATGAAAACCAAGTTCCTCCAAACTGTGATTATCTTCGGGAGTGTCCCCAATGAGCTGCTACCCACAGCGTTGAACTCTGTTCAGACGGCTATGTGAATCTGCTTCAGACTGTTGCCAAATCCTGACTGGAGAGAGTTGCAGCTGCAAAACCATAGGCAGCAGCGTTCGGCTCTTTTCCATAACCCCGGAAAGAGTCAGAAATGTTTATCTAAGAATTTCCACGACTTCACCAGCCCTAATTTCTGGCATCCTTATTACCTTGATTTTAATTCCAAGGATTATTATATTGGGACATGGTTGAGAAAGACACCAAACGCTCTACCTACAACAGCAAGGCCCAGCTGGTGGCCAAGACCAAGGATAATTCCAGAGACACAGTGACGAATGCATGCGCCATGTTCGTAAACCGTCTTGAGACCGTGGTGGAAGCTGAGCCGTAAACTCGTTGATATTTTTTGATCTTTTTAAAAATATTTTTATTATTGGATAGGAGAACGAAATTGCGCTTTGTTTTCCTTTTACGCAAGCTGTCAAATTTAGACCGAACACCTTATATATATATATGTGTGTGTGTGTGTGTGTGTAAATTTACAAAAAAGCAAAAGACGAAGAAGGGTGTGTAAACAACAAACAGATGTATGTATATATCCATATATATATATATATATATATATATTACAAATTAAAAGGGTAAAGGATTATCAATTTATTAATTAATAAATCAATTAACAATTAACAATTTTTACTAAGCCCATCGGTATGAAAGCACCATTATTGGTGGAGAACTTATTTAAAAGCTCATATATATTTATAAATATAATTAAGGGATCAGCAAATATTTGCTTCACCATATACCGAAGTTCAGAAATAGCAGCT
>NC_068999.1:34605812-34606745 GCF_001194135.2 Octopus bimaculoides | reverse complement strand
TATATATATATATATATATATATTATAAGACAAGGGAACATGAATTAAGTAATCAACTTTATTAGATTACAGCTGTAAGCTAATGAAGTTGTTTACACAATTTCCTGTTCCCTGTTATTCAATAATTAATATTACAATCTGTACTCGCACAGCACTTTATTCTAAAGCATAAGTATATCGAGTTCTAACGACTGGTTTTTAAACATCGCTATGCCTAAGTAAAAATCATAAAATACATACATACACTCACACCCACACCCACGCATACCTATGTCTATATGCGATTGTGTGTATGTGAGTGTGTGCATATGATGTGTGTTTTTGTCTTTTTTAATTTGTCAAAATATTTTATCATTATCTCAGAGTGATAAGGCCTTTGCTGACAGCTTATTTTATTAATGCCTACTGCTATCCCTTGATATTTACTCACAGTACATGCTTGCTACTTAATTGTTACTAAATAGATTAACAACAAATAGAAACAATCTTATTAACTTATCGCCTACAAATATGATAGTAGTTGTGCAGGTAAAAATTAAATATCAGTCTGCTATAGTTTTATCAGCATATTGTTGGATGGATGATAAATATCCTCTGAGGAAGATCAAATGAGACTAAAATCTTGTTATTTGGAAAACAGTGAAGCTTAAACTATATAGATAGATCGCTGACCATGATAGATCGCTGACCATGATAGATCGCTGACCACTACACACATTTTTTTCTCTCCTTGTTTCTTTTTGTGTTCTTTTCTGTGGAAGAGCGTAGGCTCGAAACGTTAAAGACTTTTTCAATTTCCGAGCGTTATATTAATACATCTATTTGTTTTCTACACCACCTATCTTCGTCCGTTGTTTTTTTTTTGTGAATTCTCCCTATATATATGTGTGTGTGTGTGTATGTGTGTGTGTGTGTGTGTGTGTGTGTGTGTGT
>NC_068999.1:34602559-34604606 GCF_001194135.2 Octopus bimaculoides | reverse complement strand
TATACGTCCATACATACATACATATAAATATGTGAATGTAGATGTATGTATATACATCTATATAGGTATTTTATATTGTACTATACACATACATATATATATAAATTATTTGATATCGTTGTTTACATCATTTGACCTCTTAATTCATTAAATATATATACGTAATTATTCTCCTACACATACGCAAAACGATTCAACGCACGCCTCTATGTGTGTATATATAAATATGTGTATGTATGCATATATACATATACATTCATATATACATACACACACACGTGCGTGTGTGTGTGTGTGTGTGTGTGTGTGTGTGTGTGTGTGTCTAGCTTAAAACTCTGCATGTGTAAGTCTGCACACATAGATACATACATATACATAACATTTACACGCAAACTGGGATATATTTAGCTTTCGTCTTTATACTCCACCTACTTCCGCTTCCTTATCAGCTCCAGGATTTAACTTCGTCGACTCCTCGCCATCTTAACGCGTACCTGTGTCCTCAGGGTATAGGTAACATCAATAATTAACCCTCTTCCAACGACATGCACGACCACACCTTGCACACTTCTGCACCCGGGCCTCAACGCAGGAAAAATAAGAGTGGCTTGTAATTATCTGCTTGTATGTCTGTGTGCGCGTGTGTGTGCATGCATGTATATGTATTTGCGTGTGAGTGTAGATGTAAGCGCGTTTGGTGGATGATATCCTTTCGTAAGAAGTTAATATATACACATATATGTGTATATTAGTGTGTATACGTCGATTTGCATGTGCGCGTGTTTATATGTGCGATAGACATCTATATAAACATATCTGTATGTGTGTGTGTATATATATAAATTATATATATATCAATGTGTGCGCGCGTGTGTGTAACAAAAGTTTGATCGTGACTTCGAAGTTTTGGCTTTTTCGCCGTCATCAAATAACATCGAACAAGTCGAAAATTGGATGTCCATGTGAAATCTTGCTCTGTAAAAAATATATGAATTGAACAAAAAAGCATTGGGTAATATATATGCATGTATGTATGTATGTATGTATGTATGTATGTATGTATGCATGTATGTATGTATGCATGCATGTATGTATGTATCTATCTATCTATGTGTGTGTGTGCGTATGTGTGCATTGTGTGTGTGTGCGTGCGTGCGTGTGTCTATATACGAAAACCTAATATATTTTCTGCTGCTAATATTACATCCATAAATATAGATATATCAATCATTGTGATTAATAATTTTAATGGAAGCCATACGAATGATATTAAAACTAATCCGTATAAGATGATGCAGATGGTTACTAATGTTGTTTGTGCACCGAATAATTATGCTTGCATAAAACAAAATAATAGCATATTCGAGGGTTATAAATTTAGTATTGATAGCAATGACGCAGAGTGCATGTATAATAGCTCTCCTTATTCAATATTGAAAATAATGCTGTACCTATTGCAACTTTATCGATTCAAATATTACATTCGCTAAGTCAAATTAGTAAGAAAGACAGAGAATGTAGATGTAATTGTAGACTTGACAATCTATGTCCCTTTAAGTGTTACTGTCATAGAAAATATGCAGGATACGGATACCCATAATAGAATTAGACAATGCATTCGTTCTACCACAAACTATTTCAAAATGAGATGTTACAGGTACGAACATTCTTTCTTTAGTCCCAATTAAAGCATTCAGCATCATTGTCGTAATATCTATGCATTATTTAATATCTGTGTATTATTTTGTGTATTTCTATATATGTATGCATGGATATATATGACTACGTGTGTACACAGAAACTTAAGTACTTCCATACATGCACTTTTGTGAATGCATAAGTGTGGGTCTGTATTTTCATGTGTACGCATTACATATGCATGTATTTACGTATTTAACATCATACATATGTATGTATTTATGTATTTAACCTCATACAAACACCCATGTATGCATACGTACATACACACATACATACAAACATA
This sequence comes from Octopus bimaculoides, assembly GCF_001194135.2. NCBI lineage: Eukaryota > Metazoa > Mollusca > Cephalopoda > Octopoda > Octopodidae > Octopus > Octopus bimaculoides. The sequence continues at coordinate 34,602,622 of NC_068999.1, read as the reverse complement.
TATACGCATGTGTGTGTGTGTGTGTGTGTGTGTGTGTGTGTGTGTGTGTGTGTGTGTGTGTGT
>NC_068999.1:34599327-34602549 GCF_001194135.2 Octopus bimaculoides | reverse complement strand
GAAACTTAAGTACTTCCATACATGCACTTTTGTGAATGCATAAGTGTGGGTCTGTATTTTCATGTGTACGCATTACATATGCATGTATTTACGTATTTAACATCATACATATGTATGTATTTATGTATTTAACCTCATACAAACACCCATGTATGCATACGTACATACACACATACATACAAACATATATACGCATGTGTGTGTGTGTGTGTGTGTGTGTGTGTGTGTGTGTATGTGTGAGGGAGAGAGAGAGAGAGAGAGAGAGAGAGAGAGAGAGAGTAAAATTCGAATGTAAACACTCGAAGAAAGATATTATCATTGTTAATACTATCTGTGGTAAATATAAGTAATTGATAATAATAACAATGATAATATAGGTGGTTCACAGGTTTTTAATAGCATTATATAGCTATACATTAAAATTAAAAATTCGCACTAAGCTTAAGGATGCATAAGGCATGAAACCTGTTTAGAAATAGGATTCAAAGTCCCAAATCCACCACTGAAATCACTGAAATATGACAGAGACAACAATAGGTAAGCAAACGGTTAAGGAATTAAACAACTAAAAACATACCATTAAAGATTATGTCATTCGGATATTCATGTACCATAGTTTCGGGTTCTGGCCCTCGGGCCTCAACCTTCGTCAGCATGAATCACCGACGAAAATTCTAAATCCGTTACGTTGAACTTCCATCAGCGTTCTGACTTGTTTTGTGCCAAAATCAGCTCGCCTCTGTGTGAATATATTTATGGGTAAAATTCGAATATAAACACTCGAAGAGTGTATAGCTATATAATGCTATTAAAAAACCTGTGAACCACCTATATTATCATTGTTATTATTATCAATTACTTATATTCACCTCAGATAATATTAACAATGATAGTATCTTTCTTTGAGTGTTTACTGTATTTTCATTTTTCTTCATCATCATCATCATCATCATTATTATTATTATTATTATTATTATTATTATTATTATTATTATTATTATTATTATTATTATTATTATTATTATTATTATTGTTGTTGTTGTTGTTGTTGTTGTTGTTGTTGTTGTTGTTGTTGTTGTTGTTATTATAAGGCGGCGAGCTGGCAGAAACGTTAGCACGCTACCGGTTCGAAATAAACTCTAGATACGGATGTGCTGTCAGATTGACTTGTCTTAAGTGCGCGCAGAGCAACGAAACCGTTCCGTCTCCGGGCATTGCTGACTTGAAGAGTAATGTGGAACAGCTGCTGTCGGGTGTGGGACGGATCCGTCTATCGGCCAAGTCCATAGAGAGGATTGCCCTGCCACCCTCCTTTAATCGAGCAGGTAAAGCAGTTTTCCTTTGCCTGGTGGCTGTACGAAAGCAGTTATCTGGTGGACAAGGCTGAAACACAAGAGGACAGAGCCATTCCATTTTGGCAGAGCCTTCTTCGGCTTTTTCAAGTTTCACTTGAAAAGGAAAGTGAGGGCGGAGAGGGAGGTGCTGTCCTCGAGTGAATTTATTGAAATGTGAGTGAAAGTTGCGAAAATGGTGGGAATGGAAGGTACCAATCTAAGTGTAGACGTGAGTCAGAGAGAAGAAATTGGAGAGAGCACTTACCCTTGGTGTTCAGGGAGATTTGGACAGTGGGATTCCTCAATTATCCTTAAAGTCCTCCTGCATCAGAAGGACCACCTCCCCATCATCTTTTTTCTTTGTATTACTGTTGTATATTATGTACCCTTTCTTGCTCTGTTTTATTGTATACCGTGTATCCTTTCAATTTCCTTTTTTATAATTTCATTATGCGTAAACACCAACACTTTATATCTGCGTTTGTATTGCCCCCATTCCTCATTCTTCCCCCTAGAGACAAACAAAAAAAAATCACCATCAACACCATCATCATCATTATTATTATTATTATTGTCATTGTTATTATTATTATTATTATTATTATTATACTCCTTTAAAACTCTTATCATATATGTGTATGTGTGTGTGTGTGTGTGTGTGTGTGTGTGTGTGTGTTTGCATGTGTGTGTCTGTTCTTTGAAGATGTAATTTTCTGACAGATTCTCAGGCGTATATATTTTAATCTGGTGACTTATCTATCATAAAAAATTCCGTCCATTTGAAAAATGTGACTAACATTGTTATTGCAAGTGGAATGTATGTAAAACATTAGAATTTTGTAAAAACTATCTTTCTCGGATCTTTTCTGTTTTTAAAGTTTAGCGAAATATTTTTTTTTTTAAATTTGGTATATTGATGTAATTTCCCACGCTGAATCTCAAGCTAATTCACTTTTTCCAGAGAATTTTTTTGAAAACAGAGATTTTAAAGTCCGATATTATGTTATCAGTCCTCTCCTGTGCACTGTTGTAGAGCACAGTAGTCATTGACCCGAGGTTTTTTGTTTGTTTTTTTTTGTAAGTTTTTGATTTTGTCTCGTTGCATATCTAGCAATCTTCCTCCTCGGACTAGTCTGGTGAGAGTACTGCTTGATTTGCCGATAGCCCGACTATGCAACGGGTTATACAGAGTTACTTCTTATCATTAGAGTTCAGAAGCGACCTGACACACACATACGTTCGCGTGTGTACACGAGAATAAAGTAATGTCATCTGTGTATACTGATACACGGATGATACCGATGACATCTCTTGTGATCCAGTTCGAGTGGGATGCCCTTCAATTTTTTGTTTTCTGCGGCAATAGTTCCAACTCAAGAGAGGGGAGACGAACAGGGTGTTCAATGTCAAAAGTTCTGGAAGGTGGCCGTTTTATTTGCCCACCGAACAAATGCTGCTCTACATTGTAGCATCCCAGCCCCCAGAGACGCCACTGAATCTGACTGTTTTTACGACAGATGCAGTGTGGTGATGGTCGACGATGTCGAAAGCTTTAAACTGACTCAACTTGTTCAGTACCCTGTCAAAGCCAGATGCTCTTACTGACTGGTTCTAACATGTATCACATCATGGATACATCGCCGATCATCACACAGGTTTATGGATCGCTATTACACTATCGACAAGCACTCGCTTTGAGCACTTTTGCCGAAATTCTCAACTCTTAGTTTTCTATCATGTCCTACTCGTTGAAACTCTTTCCCCATTTATCGCTAATCTAATTTCTGAACTCTTTCCGCACCGGCGGGGGAGCACTCTATTTAAATCGATTGTACACTTCACGGATTTCTTGTCTGTCAAGCCTACTATCCGAAATGCTGGGCCACTT
>NC_068999.1:34591827-34596827 GCF_001194135.2 Octopus bimaculoides | reverse complement strand
AACAATTTTACCTCCGCTTTCTGTCGGCCATTTTCCATCACTCAAGCAAAATGTTTTGACCAATTTCTTACGTTCTCGCATATACGCTGTCTCACATTTTCCTTTGCCTCTTTTCCCATCTTGGAATCTTTGGAATTTTGTCCTCTCAAACTATCTTCAACCATTCCCTCTTTGCTTCACAGTCGCACACCTTAAACAGACGTTTTTTTTACACTCTTACATGATTTTCTTCACGCCATACAGATGTACACAAATGATTCCGTTCTCCTTGTTCACTCATTTCACACAAATTCCTCCACAACTTTACTAACACGCATACACATAACTTTACAAATATGTGTTAATATTACCCACTTAATAATCAGATACACATCGACATTCTCACACACCGTTTACCGACGTTATCAAGTTTCCCAACCTTTAAACTTTTGTACACTCTACCACCCCTCACGACTACAGATTTCCCCTCAATACGTGATACCAGACACATAAATACCCTGCCACATGCATCGTAATTTCGGTAACTTTCTTCTATCCTGACTCCTCCATACAACAGTATTTACCCCGGGTCGACCTCAAAACGTAAAGACAGACGCTAAGACAGACTGCTAAGCATCTCGCCCGGCGTGCTAATGTCTCTTACTTCTTTAATGCCCACAAGGGGCTACACACAGAGGGGACAAACAAGGAATTAAGTCGATTATATCGACCCCAGTGCGTAACTGGTACCTATTTAATCGACCCCGAAAGGATGAAAGGCAAAGTCGACCTCAGCGGAATTTGAACTCACAACGTAGCGGCAGACGAAATACCGCTAAGCATTTCGCCCGGCGTGCTAACGTCTATGCCAGCTCGCCGCTTTATTTTCTTAACATATTATCCTGTATATTTTCGATCAGTGATGTCTCGTAAATATATATTTGAACGAAAATATATGTTACCGTTCATAATTCAGAGATGATTGAAGTCGAGAAAAAATGAGTTACTATAAAGAAAACCAAAGCAGTGATGGATTATAACAATACGATGGGAGGCGTAGATAGAGTCGACCAACATTTGGCTGATTAGCCAATTCCAAGGAAGAGAGGAAAATTGTATTATAAGAAAAATATTTTTCCACATCATTGATCTAGCCTTATGGAATGCTTAGAATCTGTATAAGATGTCCGGAGGGAGCGAAAAAGCCTTTGCACTTTAGGATTCAAGTGATTGAGAAGATCCTGCAAGAAAACCTACGAAGTATAACAACTCCCAAGCGAGGATACTCTGGAAAGAAACCCCCACCTTGGCTCCTCTTACAGAAAGATAATTCCTAGATATCACTCCTTCAACTGAAAAGAAGAAGAGACCGTCAAGAGTTTGTGTATTCGAAAAAGGATGCGGCTGGAAAGAAGATTCGAAGAGAAAGCAGATACTTTTGTCCTGAGTGTGATGCTAGCCTTTGTGTTACTCCTTGTTTCAAAATGTATCATAAGACTCAAGGCTTCTAAGAAAGCATGAGATTTCTTGGTAATTTCAGCTATTTCATCATTTTTATTATTATTTTAAATCAAAAAGCCGAGATAATTTGAGATAAAAATTTCATGAAAGTTGAGGTGTCAGTAACTTCATAATAAATCATAACTGATCCAAAATAATTTGTGTACTGATTCTTCCTTATATACAGATTCAAAATAAATAATTTTAAAAAATATATTTTTTGCATGGAAAATTTAAAAAAAAATGTGTATGTTAAGAGATTAATCGTGTAATATAATCCTTTCTACTCAAGGCTTGACATTTTAGATGGAGGGGAATAGTTGATTACATCGATCCCAGTGTTTCACTGGTACTTAATTTATCGACCCTGAAAGGATGAAAGGCAAAGTCGACCTCGGCGGAATTTGAACTCAGAACGCAGCGGCAGACGAAATATCGCTAAGCATTTCGCCCGGCGTGCTAACGATTCTGCCAGCTCGCCACCTTAATCGTATAATATAATAACAGTGCGAATGAGAGAGGATAGGATATTTGAAATAGAAAATCAGTCGAGGCCGGATTAGAACTTTGAAGGACAGAGTCGTGTGAAAGTAGGATCTAGTAGACCAGTTTTCCCCAAAGTTGTTGGTACTGACTCTCTGAGGGCCGGTGTAACGATCTGGTGGGTGGGTGGGGGCGCTGAAAATATATGGGGACGATAATGAGGTGGTCAAAAGGGGACAATGGATGTAAAAACAACAAAATAACAGGTTAATTAGGTTAATTATCATTTATGAAATACAGTTGTTTTGAATTTGCTACAGAAAATGTTTTTAAAGTGTAGGACAAACTTTCTTCCGACTTAGCTGCTTACTGATTTCAAATTCCGCCGAGGTCAACTTTGCTTTTCATTCCTACGGGATCGATAAAATAATGTACTAGTCAAGTTCTGGTATCGAAGTAATCGAATTGCCTCACCTCTCAAAAATACTAGCTTTGGTATCAAAATTTGAAAGAATATTATGTCCAAATATACGATAGGATGACCATGGCTGGATTGTCTTGCTCATAAATCTGCTCAGTCACTGCAAACCTTGAGCTAAATAAGGTTGACATTTCATCACACGAACAGAGCATTTAAATATCTATAGCCGTCGAATAGGAAGAATAGTTAAAGCGCTTTAACGTAATTGTTCTGGTTTATTCCCTTCTTAGTTCAAGATCTGTGGAGCTCAACTAACCTTCCAGGTCCGGCAAAAAGAAATACCACCTCTAGGTGGTACATCAGCAGAAATGTTGGAGCGTCGGACAAAATGCTTTGTACTATATATTCCTGTACTTTATTGTTATGAGCACGCTGGTGGAAGTGGTGAACTTGTCTTTATGGCACCGAGAATATAGTTTCTATTAAAATTTACCCGAATTATACCAAAACCAAACTGCGAAAATTTCATTAAAAAGTACGGATCGATTATGAAGGATGTTAACTATGGTTGTTTGTGGACCGAATGGAGCAAAAAGATCTATCTGTACACAAAGGTGGGTGACTAGATGATTGAAGAGATTCTGTGATATTCATGCCTTTTACTTATATGTATATATCAGGCACGTACCGTCAGTAATTACTCAGGGTAGGCAGTTGGTAACGTTTATGTAGTAAAACACACACAAAGAAAAATAAGCAAAACACAGGTGCGCGACTGAGTTAGAGGTAGATTTCCTTCTGCCTTTATAGCGAGTAAAGAAAGCGTTGTTGTAGGAATGTACGCAGCACGTGTAGTACAGCAGTACCATGCGTAGCTTTAATGGTGAGATTGAAAGGCAGGGGCGAGTTATGTCTACCTAATCCACAAACAAATGAAATATTTTGTATTTTATGCCTAGTAATCAGAGTAACCTTCATAGTCTTATTAAATTATGTGCATATTTGCCATAAATGTTGCTATCGATCTATTTTATTCAGAATAGGCACTGCCTACCTTGCCTAGTCAGACGACACGTCCTCTAAAATATATATATATATATATGTATATATATATATATTGCAGCACAGAATTTTGTCAGTGAACAGGTCGCGGTCTCAAAGCGACGAAAATATTTTGACAAATTAAATTTAAATGTTGAAGTGAATCTAACGGATTTTGTGTGTTATTTTAAATGGCTTATAAACACCTTCCACGCTGCAATTGTTATATATATATATATATATATATATATATATATATATATATATATATATAATAATCATCATCATTCACAAGGATTTGCTTCACTCGGAGCTATAGTAGAAGGCTCTTGCCCACGCTACCATGCAATAGGTCTGAACTCGAAGCCATGTGGTTGGAAAGCAAACTTCTTACCACACAGCCATGCCTGAGCACATATACATGCATAAGTGAGTGTGTATGTACCTCTGCATGTATGAAGTGGCTGTGTGGTAAGTAGCTTGCTTACCAACCACATGGTTCCGGGTTCATTCCCACTGCGTGGCACCTTGGGCAAGTGTCTTCTACTATAGCCTCGGGCCGCCCAAAGCCTTGTGAGTGGATTTGGTAGACGGAAACTGAAAGAAGCCCGTCGTATATATGTATATATGTATGTATGTGCGTGTATATGTTTGTTATCTGTGTTTGTTCCCCCCAGCATCGATTGACAACCGATGCTGGTGTGTTTACGTCCCTGTAACTTAGCGGTTCGGCAAAAGAGACCGATAGAATAAGTACTAGGCTTCCAAAGAATAAGTCCTGGGGTCGATTTGCTCGACTAAAGGCGGTTCTCCAGCATGGCCGCAGTCAAATGACTGAAACAAGTAAAAGAGTAAAAAGAGATGTTTCTGTAAAAAAAATTTGTTAACTTATTTAATATAACACTACACACCAATCTTCTTTTTTACCTATTCAGTGAATATTTTTGTATTATATTTATTTGTTCCTTTTTCTCTCTCTTCCTCCTCCCCTCTCTCTCTCTCCTTTCCTTTCTCACCAACTTTTCCCTCTGCCCTCCACCACTCTTTCTCTCCTCTACCACGTGACCCGTGACCACTCCCGTCTCTCTCTTCTATTTCCTTTTTCACCTGACCGCTGACTCGTCCAGTCGCATTTCTCTCGCTTCCTTCTCTACTCTCAACATACTTTATTTTTACACCTTTCGTTTTGCTTTTTCCATGTCTTCCCTTCATCGTTTCCAGTTCTACAGGACATTTTCCTTTTCTTTTGCGTCACCCATATATTCCTCTCGTCTTAGAACCACACATATATTTATATACGTGCGGCTCTAAGAAGTTTCTATGTTCATATCTGTGTCGTGTTTGTCTTCTTCTCCGCAATTCTTGCTGTTGGCACTAGCAGAAATGAATTACATTATCGTTAAAGACGTGAAAGTGTAAGGATATTGTGGACGATAATTGTCAAGGAATATGAGTGAATTTTCCATTTGGTCCTTTGTTGTGATTTTGCTTAAATTTTGTAACTTATTAATGTAACTCTATGCACCCCTCTAATTTCATAACTCTCTCTCTCTCTCTCTCTCTCTCTCTCTCTCTC
>NC_068999.1:34588589-34591329 GCF_001194135.2 Octopus bimaculoides | reverse complement strand
ATATATATAAATGTGTATATACATATATATATATATAAATGTGTATGTATGTATATATATATATATATATATATATATATACACACATTTATATATATATATATATATATATATGTATATACACACACGCGCGCACGCACACACGCACATACGCGCGCACGCACACACACACGCACATACGCGCGCACGCGCGCACGCACACACACACATATATATATATATATATATATATATATATATATATACATACATGCACACGCACAGAAGGGATTCTATGTAGACTCGTAGGAGTCAACTTGGAATCCCTTGACGATAATATAACCTTCATTTGACTAAAGTATCTTTAACCCGACGAGTAGCTAACGGATTACCCTTCGTTTGGATAATTACTATTTTCGAGGTTCTGCTAGCTATGTAGCATATGCAGCCTGGATTTTATCTACTCAATTCCCTCGAAATGAGGAGTAGGTAGACAGCCGACAACTGATGAAGGGTCCTTTCTCTGTGTTTAGTTGTCCTGATTTTCATTTTATTTTCTCGTTGCTTACGTAGTTCATGTTATTTGCACCCACGGTGACGTCCTACACCCATATATATATATATATATATATATATATATATATATATATATATATATATATATACATACCAGTGACGACTCCGGCACTCGGGCTAATACGAAATAGCCTGATAGGTGTAAAACACTAACTGGCATCTCTTGTCAAGTGTACAGGCGACAGTCAAATTGCTAATGTTTGTTGTGCACTCCGCTGTCGTTATTTGATTGGTGTTATTTTGTGCGTCTGTGTGTAAAGATTAGTTGTGCTTTATAGGGTTACTTTATTTTTACCCTTAATTTAGAAATGGAAAAAGACATAGTGCTAGATACAGAAAATAAGCCATTTGAGGCTAGAAATATTGTGGAAACACGTGAAAATCTTTGAGCAGGCATGTGTCATATGCGAAATCTGTGATGAGCTCGAGTGACACTGATGACTTGGAGTCGCCTCTGATATGTGTATGTGTGTATACATATATATATATGGATCTGTTCAGTTTGGTTCATAGATCTTTTTAATTAATTATTTTTTTTAGCTAAACAGTTTGAAACTTCGCATACTGAGGGAATGTCTCAGGCGGAACACGGTTTAGTTTGAACATTTTTGACAAAATTTGATATTTTACAAGATATTTCATGTTAAAGTTATCGTATTTGGGTAAGTTCAACCTTTCAACGACGTGTATTCGGCTGAGAAAAGCTACTGCTGTCTGCGATAGTAATCGAAGAGGAACAACTTCCGGGTCATCTCTACTAAATGTCACCACTCTGTTTTATTTGTATGTCGAGCAAAAATGATATCGCCTTTATCCTTTCTAGTCAGCACCGTGTATTTCTTACCCTTTCCCTCTCTTCAGCAACCAGCGAGCGAACTTGTCACCACCACTGCAATTACCGTATTTTCCGGTGTATAAGCCGCTATTTGCTTTTTTGTTTACCTTAATGGTTTGATAATGTTATTTTTAATCTAATAAAGACTTTTATATTGATGGAATGTGTTTGTTGTTGATTATAGTAAGATAGAATCATAACAATAACAATACATCTCATAGTTGTAAAATAAGGCATTTTGAAACTACAGTGTGACAAGGCTGGCTCTTTGAAATACTGGTACAATAGAAACAGGAAGAAAGAAATAAGCACTCACAACGCCTGGTCTGGGAATGGAAACCGCGATCCTACGACCACGAGTCCGCTGCCCTAACCACTGGGCCATTACACCTCCACCTTCAATACATATATATGTATATATATGTTTGGCGTTTTGCTGAGGTTTTTCTTGAGAACACACTCTTCGTTGTAATGGCAATTTGACGTCTATATTTAGCATATTAGGAATCCACTTTGGTGGTCGTTCCTCTTAATTTTGTATGTAATATAATTTTTAATCTTCGGATTTTTTAAATATGCTAAGCCACTGGTTTTAATTGATTAATATCAATTTCTACCCTCATTATTTAATTTTTAAATAAAAATGTTCTCCAACCGGTATATTAACTGCTGAAATTTATTAACTGCAGAGTTATTTCCGGCTCAGCGCGCCAAAGTGAAGACATTTGAAAAATTCTCCCAAATATAATTTGCAGAACTTTATACACGCTCTCTTTCGGGTGAGCGTTCTGTATCTAGTTTTGGAAATTGTGTTTTGTAAGCGATAAACTACACTGAAGAACTTGCAGATATTTACATACGCAAATATTAACAAGTGAAAACACGGTACCTAGGTAATCGTTTTTTTATTTCGTATATTTTCATTTGTCATGCTCATTTTTACATTTTGGCGTTTTGCTGAGGTTTTTCTTGAGAACACACTGTTCGTGGTAATAGCTATTTGACGTCTATATTTAGGATATTAGGAGTTCACTTTGGTGGTCATTCCTCTTAATTTTGTATGTAATATAATTTTTAATCTTTGGATTTTTTAAAATATGCTAAGCCACTGGTTTTAATTGATTAATATCAATTTCTACTCTCATTATTTAATTTATATATTTTTCCTTATTTCTTTTACATGTTTCAGTCATTTGACTGTGGCCATGCTGGAGCACCGCCTTTAGTCGAGCAAATCGACCCCAGAGCTTATTCTTTGTAAGCCTAGTACTTATTCTATCGGTCTCTTTTTGCCGAACCGCTAAAGTTACGGGGACGTAAACACACCAGCATCGGTTGTCAAGCGATGTA
>NC_068999.1:34585232-34588431 GCF_001194135.2 Octopus bimaculoides | reverse complement strand
CTATTTGACGTCTATATTTAGGATATTAGGAGTTCACTTTGGTGGTCATTCCTCTTAATTTTGTATGTAATATAATTTTTAATCTTTGGATTTTTTAAAATATGCTAAGCCACTGGTTTTAATTGATTAATATCAATTTCTACTCTCATTATTTAATTTATATATTTTTCCTTATTTCTTTTACATGTTTCAGTCATTTGACTGTGGCCATGCTGGAGCACCGCCTTTAGTCGAGCAAATCGACCCCAGAGCTTATTCTTTGTAAGCCTAGTACTTATTCTATCGGTCTCTTTTTGCCGAACCGCTAAAGTTACGGGGACGTAAACACACCAGCATCGGTTGTCAAGCGATGTAAAGGGGGCGACAAACACAGACACAAATATATATACACAAACATATATATACACATACGACGGGCTTCTTCCAGTTTCCGTCTACCAAATCCATTCACAAGGATCTGGTCGGCCCGAGGTGCCACGCAGTGGGACTTAACCCGGGACCATGTAGTTGGCACCTTGGGCAAATGTCTTCTGCTATTGTTTCGGGTTCACTAAAGCCTTGTGAGTGGATTTGGTAGGCGGAAACTGAAAGAAGCCCGTGTGTATATGCTTGTGTGTCTGTGGTTGACCCTCACTACCACCATCGCTTGACAAACCGATGTTGATGTGTTTATGTCCCCGTAACTTAGCAGTCCAGCAAAAGCATCCAACAGAATAAGTACTAGGCTTACAAAAAATAAGTCCTGGGTTCGATTTGTTCGACTAATTATGGTGCTCCAGCATGACCGCAGTCAGATGTCTGAAACAAATAAAAGAGAAAAAAAAGAATATATATGTATGCACAATCTTTATATATATATATATATATATACATACAAACACACAGGCAGGTGCGCACACGCACACGCACACACACACACACACACACATACACATGGGTTCCCGTTTAGATTCGTAGGGGTCAACTTGGGATCCCTTGATGACAATGTAACTTCTATTCGACTAAGGTATCTTTGGCTCAATGAGTAGCTAGCGGATGACTCTTCGTGTGGATAATTACTACTTCCGAGATTCTGCTAAGTATGAAGTATATGTACATGGTGAAAGGGTAAAGACCCCCTCCGGTCACAAATGACCATGGAATGGTATCTAGAAAGTTCTCCGAGGCACTTGTCCGGGTAAGTGTATTAGTGGAAGAAGACCAGCAGTTGCCCCTGCGTACTAGTTTTCCCTCTTCATGCCACAGATGTTGTCCAAGGGAAAGGAAAAGACCGATACAGCTTCCGTCCAGTGACGTCACAATTCATTTCTACTGCTGAATGAACTGGGCCAATGAGAAACAAAGTGTCTTGCTCAAGAACACAGCACAGTCCGGGAATCGAACTCACAACGTCACTATTGTAAGCCCATGTGTATATACATATATATATATGTGTGTGTGTGTGTGTGTGTGTGTGTGTGTTCCTGTTTGCCCCCCTTTCCATCACTTAACAAAACTTAGCGGTTCGGCAAATCAACTGATAGAATAAGTGCCAGACTTTAAAAATGTGTAAATTCTGGGGCCTGTTTTTCGATGAAACGCTTCAAGGCGTTGCCACACCGTGGACACACTACAATGACTAAACAAGTAAAAGACAAAATACATACATATATATATGTATACATAACACACACACACATGATTTTTTTGTAGTTTTCTACCAAGAAGAGGCATGTAGGATTGTGAGAAACTCCCTATAAACCGGTTATTAACAAATATCAGAAAGAGAATAAGCTCCATCACCCAAGAGGTCACGAAGAGGGCAAAGTTCAATAGTTTTGACTATATTAACTTTACTTGATTCCTGTGACATTCGTAGAACAATCTACGGAGGGATGTGGATGATCAATCTGGAGGATGGAAGCTTATGAAACAGTTGAGGTTAAACAATTGGTGTAGTAGTGAGAGCGCGGAGAAAGACGCACATGATGAAAATATCGTCAAGTTACCGCAATGACTATGTACATGTAAATTCTTTAAATTGTTTCAGCTTTAAAGCTGTGGTCATGCTGGAGCACCACAGATCAAAAAGTATTTAAGGCTTACCGATATCTATCTATCTATATATATATATATATATGTTTCGATGGAATCACCTGCGAGTCAACATGGGATCCCTTGACAATCTATATATATATATATATATATATATTACGGAGATGTACTTGCATAGCAAGTGACCTGATATGAGTTCGTGTGCTGGAACGAAAACAACTGCAGCGTGGAAGGTGTTTATAAGCCATTTAAAATAACACACAAATCCGTCAGATTCACTTCAACGTTTAAATTTGATTTGTCAAAATATTTTCGTCGCTTTGTGACCGCGACCTGTTCACTGACAAAATTCTGTGCTGCATATATATATATATATATATATATATATTAATCGATTAAAATGTTAGAACAGTGACTGAAGAGCTGAAAGTTTCCTGCAAGGCACTTATCAAGCCCTCATATATATATATATATTTATACGTGGGTGTGCATGCGAGGGGTTATTTAAGCACGTGTCAATTCTTTGTAAACGAGAAAATTATAACCCATCAAGAGTAGAAAATTAATTACAAGATAATTTGTTAAATATTTCAGATACCATGTCAATTATTGAACCACACATATGCAAATACATGCAGACCGTACATAGAACACATACATATATGATATATATATATATATATATAAATATACTAACACGCATAAACGTAGTTGTTGATTAAATATACACCCTATTACGTGTTTAAATACGTAATCATTGTGTGTAAATATATGAGTCGAATTTATTCAGATATTGAAATTATTGAGTGTAAATCGAATTACGTGACCAAAACCGATATCACAGTAATCAAGAAAGAAAGGTTCGATTTTAAACTAGGCTGTGTGTCATTCATTACTTTTCACTTTTAAGTCACTAAGGGAACCCCTCCCGCACACTAAGACATCAACGGAGTTGCTAGGTATCACAGCTAGCATTGACACCGCTTACTGTCCTGAATAAGGAATACATTTGAGGCATATCATCATATCATCTATGTAGACGAACGGGAAGGTTACAGCTGGAACGCTATCCTTACTAAATCTCGTAGATCAGTAGTTACCTACACCTAAACAACAATGGCCGATGTATATATATATATATATATATATATATATATATATATAT
>NC_068999.1:34584041-34585037 GCF_001194135.2 Octopus bimaculoides | reverse complement strand
ATCTCAAGTGTAACTGCCCGAAACTGTAAGGATTATTTGGTAACTTGACTGATGAGAGGAGGCTGCGAATGACCCGCCCTTGTTTTTTCCTGTCCATCATCACATCGTCTATCTGTCCGGATTTTTTATTGTCGTCTGTTGTGTTCTTGTTCCATTTTTCGGATTTATATATATTAAACTTCGGTCAGAGTGGGGCACCGCCTTGAAGAATTTTTAGCCGAGTGAATCGATCCTAGTACTTTTCTTTTTAAAGCCTGATATTTATTCCTTCGAACTTTTCTGCCGAACCACTAAATTACAGGGATGTAAAAGCACCAACACTGGTTGTCAAGCGGTGGTGGGGGCCAAACACACATATGACGAGCCTCTTTCAGTTTCCGTCTACCAAACCCACTCGCAAGGTTTTTGTGGACCCAAAGGCTATAGCAGAGGACACTTGCCCAAGCTGCCACGCAGTTGGACTGAACCCGGAGTTGGGAAGCAAGCTTCTTACCACAGAGCCACGCTTGCGCCTATATATATATTTAAGCAGTGTGTGCGTGTGTACATTAGGCACAATATGGCAATATGATTAAAAAGTTCAATTAACAACCGCGAAGTCGCAGGTTCGATTCCATCGTGGGTCACTTTCGGTACACGTTGGTCTATACAACTGTACGTTATGACTGAAAATGGCTAGTCAAGAACTGTATAATTAAACCCACCGGGTGAACTTTACCAGTAATTCAAGAGGCACGCCCTTGTCACACAGTTTAAAAGAAAAATTTTGCTTCAGCATTATATTAAGGATACATATCTATTGGGAATGTTAAGCCACTAACACCTTACTTCAGGAGCAGGTTAATCAGCTGATCAGACAATGGAATTCTAATTGTCCAACATATACATACATGCATATACACAGGCGCTCTCTCTCTCTCTCTCTCTCTCTCTCTCTCTCTCTCTCCCTCCCTCGCTATACATATATATATATATATATATATATATATATATAGA
>NC_068999.1:34582494-34583753 GCF_001194135.2 Octopus bimaculoides | reverse complement strand
TATATATATATATATATATATATATATATATATATATATATATATATGTATGTATGCACGGAAAAATGCGTAGGTATTTGGACGTGTATACATGTGCATATATAGTTAAATACAGTTAAGCATTTATAGATATCTCTCTATGATACGCACACACGTATTTGGATGTATATACTGAATTATTTCAGTATATCTTAATCTGTATGACTGTATGTATATATATATATATGTATATACATATCCATACATAAGAATATATGTATATATACACGCACATCTATATACATATATGAGTATATGTATACATATATATCGGAGGAGACCTCCCCCCCCCCACTTCGGTCATTCATTACCATGGGATTGCACCTAGAAAGTTACCCTCCGAGGCACATGTCCGGGCAAGATTATTTAAAGAAAACCAGCAGTCACCCATGAATACCAGCCAGCCTTCTCCACGCCACCAATGTTATCCAGCGGAAAAGCAAAGGCTGATACAGCTTGGCACCAGTGACCATAACTCATTTTTACAACTGAGTGAACTGGAGCAACGTGAAATAAAATGTCTTGCTCAAGAACACGACACACGGCCTGGTCCGGGAATCGAACTCACAACCTCACGATCTTTATTTTTCTACGCTCTAACCACTGAGCCATGCGCCTTCACATGCATATATATATATATATATAAAACTTACCTGGGAAAGGATGCGTGGCGTTCGATCATATAATAATATGAATAATATATAGATATATGCATATATCCATACATATATGTATATACCTACATCTATATTCATACATACATGCATATATGGGTACAGGACACCAAAAACACGTTAAATACAATGAGAAACAAAAACGAAGCAGAAAACGAACTTTTTTCGAACAACGAAATGAGACATGCCACATAAAGAGTATACCCCTTCGTCAGTTGCCCCTGTTTCATCTACTTCGCATACATACACATTTATACACACACACACACACATATATATGTATACATTCATATATATATATACATACATATATATATACATATATATACATACATATATATATACATATATATACATACATATATATACATACATATATATATATATATACATATATATATACATACATATATATATACATACATATATACATACATATATACATACATATATACATACATATATATATACATACATATATATATACATACATATATATATACATACATATATATATATATATATACATATATATATATATATATA
>NC_068999.1:34572242-34572666 GCF_001194135.2 Octopus bimaculoides | reverse complement strand
ATATATATATATATATATATATATATATATATATATATATATATATATATACATAAATATATATATACATAGATAAATACACACACAGACACACACACACACACACATATATAGACAGAAGACACACATACCACACTGACGTAGATAGATAGGCAGGTAGATAGATAGATAGATAGATAGATAGATAGATTTGAAATGGAACCCTTGTATACAACTAATAGTTTCACACTGCCCTTCTTGTATGTACATGTATGTATATATATATATATGTGTGTGTACATGTAACGTATATATATAGACATGTTTGCATATGTATATATATAAGTATACATGTATGTGTGTGTATATATATATATATATATATTTTTTTTACTTGTTTCAGTCATTTGACTGTGGCCATGCTGGAGCACCGCCTTTAGTCGAG
>NC_068999.1:34565557-34571148 GCF_001194135.2 Octopus bimaculoides | reverse complement strand
TAGATAGATAGATAGATAGATAGATATATCTTTATATTGACCCCTACACCTATGTGTGTGCCATTGGGCTGTTTGTATTCCCACCAACGCATGACAACCAGTGTTGGTTTGTGTATGTGTTCGTAACTTAGCAATTCGGCAGGAAAGAGAACGATAGTATAAAAAAAGCAAACTTTAAAAAAATAAGTTTTGGGGTTGATTAAACCTTTGATTTACACAAAAGATGAAAGAACATACATTCATATATACACACACATATTAATTATGTATACATATAAATATATACCTGAAAAATACGCAAATATAAAAAAAAAACGAGAGAAAGCGGGGAGAAGGAGAATGTGTTTGTAAGATGAGAATTTACAGGAATTCCTTTAATCCTTCATCTACTTCCTCTTCTGTTTACCATTCTTTCATTCTTATAATCTCCCTCACCGTTTCTCTCTCTCTCTCTCTCTCCCTCCCTCAAGCGCAATCTCTCTCTATATTTCGTCTATCTTCCTCCCATTATAACTCAAACCCACTTTCTCTTTCTCTCTTCACACACACAACAATAATTTTAAATCGAAAATCATGACTAGCTGTAATTAAAATATTTAAATTAATAAATAACAATACAGCTGCTACTGATTTATATAATAAAAGAAGCACATACGTACGTATAAGGAGTGAAATGAGGGGGAGGGGGCATAGTCGATTGCACCGCAGTATATTACTGGTAGGAATAACTCGTGTTACTTGTGAGTGCTTGTGTATGTGTGTATGTGCGTGTGCAATACTTGTCGGTGAGCTTTGGCGGAATGAATGGGTTGGTGATGGCCTGAACGAGGTTTGAACACGGTGGAGTCTTACATCGACAATAACAACACCAACAATTTCAACAACAACAACAACAACGATACCAGCAACAATAACATCAACAACACCAGCAACGATAAGATAAACAATTACAACAATAACAACAACAACAACATCTAGAACAACGTCAATAACAACATTATAATCCTTTCGATAGTTTCGCTTTCTGTGTGTGTGTGTGTGCGTGTGTGAGTTTGCGTGCGTGCGTGCGTGTGTTTTGAAGATTTTTCAGCAGTTTTGGAAAAGAATTAATTCCTCCTGTCTTTGAAATAGCAGAATAATAGAATAGTGGTGTATGGTGCTAGCATCACCATTAACACCGTAACAACAACAATAACAACAATAATAGTAACAATAATAATAATATTAATATTGATAAATAAAAATATAGCAATAATAATAATCAAAAATATGAACAAGCCATGAGCGTAAATAAACCAGGCGGGTCTCCGGTTTTTGTAAGATGTGGTTCTCTCTCTCCCTGAATAACGGTTCCACACTGGAGAATGTAAGGCACGCCCTCATACGCATGCGCAGTGACGTGGGTGTCGCAGTTGACGGCAGAGCCGCTGTAGTGGTTGTTCCCATAACGAGCAGTTCAGACCAATGAGAGGTCGCGTAAACCACGCCTCTCTCTCGTTGCCCTCCCGCTGCTTTTCTAACAAGCGCAGTGTTTGGACGCTGCGCTGGAACACTTTCGCTCCCTCTAGCTTGACTCGAACTTTTGTTTGCAGTTTAGACCAACTGGGGTGATTGTGACAGAGCCTTCATCAGCGAAAGATTATGGAACACTCTTTAACCAAAGGCAGTTCGGCGCTGAGGTTAGTTGACGTCTCTTCCTCCCATACACCTCAACACCTTAACGGTGTTCATGGATTAACTTTACCACCTACAACTCACAAGCATTTTACAAGCGGGCAGAGGAAAATGTTAAACCCATTCATGGACACATCACACGGGCCACATATCCCGCCGGGAGCGCTCAAGTTAAGTCCACCACATCCTATGAGTGACACTGCTAGTTCGGTACATAATCAAGCGAGTCATCAGTTTGGAACCCAACCGAACGGATACGGTGTTCCACATTCACATTCACATCATGTCGGAACGTACGCGGCTCGGGACTTCCTACTTCGCCGTGACCACATGGGGTTGGCGACCCATGACGGCAACGCCACATCACACCACGGTATGTTCGTACCGTCGTCGGCCGGTCTACACGGACCTCACCATCCGGATCCATCTTCTAGTCATGTTTTATTCCCGGGTCTACACGAACCGTCACATCACCACCCGGGTGCCGGACACCATGTCAACAGTCAAATGCGACTCAGTATTTCCGGACCGGATATGTACTCACGAGCGGACCAATTTAACCAAATGACCAGTCCCCGAACTGACCACTTTGCCGCAGCTGCTGCCTCACAACATCTAAACATGGGACCCATGAATGCTATGAACCACATGAACATGGGACCACATGCGCCGGGTGCCTTCTTTCGTTATATGCGGCACCCCATTAAACAGGAACATACTTGCATGTGGGTGGAGACTGACCAACCGGAACCGAAGAAACCTTGTAACAAAACATTTCCATCAATGCACGAAATCGTGGCACACATCACAGTGGAACATGTAGGGGGACCGGAGCAAACGAACCACTCTTGTTACTGGCAGAACTGTACCCGGGACGGGCGACCATTCAAAGCTAAGTACAAGCTGGTCAACCACATACGGGTACATACCGGAGAGAAACCATTTCCTTGTCCATTTCCAGGTTGTGGGAAAGTTTTTGCACGGAGTGAGAATTTAAAGATTCACAAAAGGACACACACAGGTTTGTAGCGGATTTAAACAACATTCTTTTTATTATATTTCTCTGTTTACATATATCCCAAAACGCATACACATATGTATATACCAGAATGTACAACATACATGTGAAGATTTCATACGTACACACTCAATACCTATGTAGCTTTCTAAGAAAAAAGACACAGACATATGTACACGCTTGTATTTCCGTGCTGTGTGTGTGTGTAAATATGTATATAAATGTATAGTATATATGCAATATATACGTGTGTAACTATATATATATGTGCATATATATGTGTGTGTAAATATAAATATAATGTATATATACGTATGTAAATATAGATAATGTATATGTACGTGTGTAAATATAGATAATGTATATATACGTGTGTAAACATATATAATGTATATATACGTGTGTAAACATACATATAATGTATATAAACGTGTGGAAATATATATATGCATGTATACGTGTGTAATTATATATATGCATATACGTGTGTTAATATATTTATGTGTGTAATGTATATAAATATGTGTGTTTCTGTGTACTGGCATATGTAAATGAGTAAGTATATATATATATATATATATATATATATATATATATATATATATATCAGTAAATATATATATATATGTACATGTGAGTAAATGTGTGTGTGTGTGTGTGTATATATATATATATGCATGTATGTATGTAAGCACGTATAAATCGTACGAGCTGGGTTAAAAAACGTGTACGAGTTATACCAATGTACCAAAGTTAATCATGAAAATATTAGCACCTATAACAACAACAACAATAATATATAGTAGAGAAATAGTACAAAATCTAATAAATGACTTCTCAACAGATATATAGAACAGAACATGTATATACGCACATAGAAGCTTGTGTCTACATAGATGTGTGTCTGCTGTGTGTGTGTGTGTGTGTATGTAAGATTATTTGTATATTTACAGAGATAACAGGCACGTCTTGTTATCTCGACCCAAAACCAACAGCCGATTCAACACACACCTATATAGAGTGTATTATACTGTTTATTATTTTGGAATTTCCTGTCACCGTCAGCGCAACACAACAACAAGTATAAACATCGCAACCGTACTAAATTACAATGAAATTTCAGAACGATGATTAATAATAATAATAATAATAATAATAATAATAATAATAATAAAGATAGGACAGTATCAAAAGATAGTCAAACATCAATATTATATAGAATGCGATCATAATATATATGTATATCTATCTATCTCTCTCTCTCTCTCTCTATATATATATATATATATACATACATGTAATATATGTATGTATATATGTGTGTGTGTGTGTGTATAAATGATGCATCTAAAATTTAAAACATCCAGCGTTATAAATGTAAAAACATTCTCAACTTTTCACAATTATAGTTTATATTCGCATGATTATTATTTAAACATACATACACGTATGTAAATGTATATAAAGGTTTATATAGCTATATAAATGTATGTGTGTGTAGAGAGAGAGAGATAGATAGATGTGAATATTTGTATATGTATACATATTTATTTACATACATATCTATATGTTTACATATACATATATATATATATATATATATACATACATATATAGCTACCTATGTATATACTCACTTAAACATACCATGGACAAAATCTAAATACTTGGAGAATACAAACATGTAATATATATATATATATATATATATATATATATGTGTGTGTGTGTGTGTGTGTGTGTGTGTGTGTAGATTATTATATGTCTAAATAACTGTAACAGTACATACGCATATATTATACATACATACACATATATAATATATTCACACATGCATAATATATGTATGTAAATGTGCATATGAGTGTATTTGTATGTGTGTACTTATATATTAATAATGTACAGTTATATCTCTGAGCAGTTTGACTCTTCGAAATTCTGGCAGAAGACTACCAGAAATAGCAGGGCAAATAGTGAAAAGCCACTATTTAATGCGAAAGAATTTAGTTCCCACGACTTGCTACCTATTCGTCAGTAGAGTCACACTATTTTATCTCGTATTATCTAAAAACCCTACAAAATATCAGCGTATTTAAATGTGAATAAGTGGTATAGTTTGAGGTTGGTAATCTTGCAGTATTCGATTTATTGAGGTAGATTTTGTTATTATATTAATGATGCTACATCCACTTACTGTGGAGAATGAAAACAGAACAAAATATACACATACATCGCTGTGTGTGTGTATATATATATATATATATATATATATATATATATATATATATATATATATATATACATACACACACACACACACACACGTGCATGTATTTCAATATGATACACGTTCATATGTATGAAAAAAATTGTGTAATATATATATATATATATATATATATATATATATGAATGGAGTTAGGTCTCCGTAAAACTCCTTGCTATTACGAAAATGTATATATCCTAATAATGTATATATTCTATATGTGCGTGTATATACATACATACAAATATATATATATATACACAAGCACAATTATGCACACACATATACACACATACGCATATATTTACAGATAGACGGACGTATGTTTGTATGTTTAGTCTTATATACATATATGTGTGCATGAATATTTGATTAGCTATATATATGAATGTATGTATGTATGCATATATAGGCGCAGTGATTGATATGAGTTAGTGGTCAGATCAAGAATTTTGTTTGTAACCACGACGATTTTGGGAGACCCCACTACGGTACAGTATGAGTTCGTATGTCTAGTGCTACCTCAGTTAGAACCAAGACTTGTGAATTAAATTAGGAGGGAGGAAACTGTGCTGAATCACGCTGCACGCCATCTATATCATACAATATTCCTTTGATTCTACCTCGATGTTA
>NC_068999.1:34564468-34565076 GCF_001194135.2 Octopus bimaculoides | reverse complement strand
ATATATAATCAAACACACTCACACACATACATGAACACTATTCATATAATTTTCGTTCCGTTCCTTGACCTTCTGTGTGGGGTATATCTGGTTCCGCAATTATTAACAGACATACGAGAAATATTCTCCGATTCCACCATTATCTTACATGTTTCACACTCATTGACTATCCCACACTACTTGTTTTTTTGTTTTTTTTCTTCTTTTGTTATTGCTAGAGTTGATTCCTTTTTTTCTTTTTTTGTATTTCTCCCGAATTCTTTCGTGAATAACTTGGTGTGGGTACATATCTAGTGTTGTTTCTATGCATGTATATGTGTGCGTATATATATATGGGTTGATCCACTACTCAGGAAGAGACTATTCTAGAGTACGTTCTGTCTTGTCTTCGAAACGTCTAAATAGAATAGAGACAGCTGATGAAGGGATATTCCAAGTGGCTTTCCGTTTTCCTATGTGTTCGTTCCGTTGTCTGTAGTTTATTGTTCTAGCGTCCTGTACCCTGATATGCATGTATATACACATGTAGATGTAAGTATGTACATATATGTGTGTATACATGTATATATATTCTTTGTATTATTATATATATATATATATATATATAT
>NC_068999.1:34562355-34563278 GCF_001194135.2 Octopus bimaculoides | reverse complement strand
TATATATATATATATATATATATATATATGAAACGCGTATCAATTAACCTTCATGCATGTTTGTATATACGTGTGTATGTGTGTGTGAATAGATATATAGCTAGATACATACATACGTGCATACACACACATGCATACATGCACATGGATACACACATACATACACACACATGCATACACACATACATACATAAACACGTACATTACTACATGCTGCACACACACGTTTTGGATATATATTTTATAGTTTTCTCAAGTGTGTTTCGAAGTACTCGAATCATTGTTCTATAGTGACTATATCTTGTGCATATATATATATATATTTATATATGCACACATGTATATATATATATATATATATATATATATATATATATATATATATATATACACGTACACACACACAGATATGTGTGTAAATATATTCTTGTTTTCTTAGGTTTTAGCAGTGCGCCGCTATCGCGGGTTGATAAATTTTATTCGCACCATTACATACTCAGTGTATATAATACGGAATATATCCTATATATTCCCTGTCAGCAATTTTACAGTATATGCAGATATTAAACATCCCAAAATAATGTTATACAAAGGTAGGAGGTAGAGAACCCCACACATATCCGGTCATTTATTATTGTCTATATATATATTTGCAAATGGATGTGTGGCGTTCAATCATATAATAATGATAAAAATAGTAATAATAATAATAATATATATATATATATATGTGTGTGTGTATGTGTATATTATATATGTATGTGTATGTGTATATTATATATATGTATGTATGTATATGTATATAATATATGTATATGTATATGTATATAATATATGTATATGTATATGTATATAATATATGTATATGTATATGTATATAATATATGTATATGTATATGTATATAATATATGTATATGTATAT
>NC_068999.1:34560166-34561147 GCF_001194135.2 Octopus bimaculoides | reverse complement strand
TATATATATATATATATATATATATATATATATATATATACATGCACAAGATGTACATTTGTGTATAATATATACATATGTGTGCGTGTGTGTGTGTATTCACATATATACATAAAATTTTATACATGAATATGTGTGTATGTATGTAGAGGTAAACATATACATACATAATCATACACATGATATCATATTTATAACACTACTAGATTATCCTGATTCACATATTTGTGTGTCTATGTATAGATATATATATATGTATATGTCTTTATATATATATATATGTGTGTGTGTTTGTGTGTATATATATATATATATATGTAAGTGTTTGTATGTATATATATATATATATGTGTGTGTGTGTTTGTATTTATATATGTGTATGTATATATATATATATTAACATATGTATATATATACATATATATATATATATTAACATATGTATATATATATATATTAACATATGTATATATATATATATTATATAAACATATGTACATATATATATATATTATATAAACATATGTACATATATATATATTATATAAACATATGTATATGTATATATATTATATAAACATATATATATATATATATATATATATATATATATATATATATAAACATGTATGTATATATATATATATATATGTGTGTGTGTGTTTGTGTGTGTGTGTATACTGAGATACATAAAAGCGAGTATTCACACGCTCACGTGCACGCACATACACACAGTATTTTACTAGGAACGCTGAAAGACTACCTTTCATAAATTAGTTGTGTGAGACTCATCTACATATCGTATAAACATATATTAATATTAATGGAAATATAAACACGCACATAGACATTTATGTATGATGTATAAATACATAAACTCTTACAGACATTTTACATACATATAGATTAGTACCTCATACTTCCGTACATATCAGTGTATGTGGATATATATATATATATATATATATATATATATATATA
>NC_068999.1:34555489-34555690 GCF_001194135.2 Octopus bimaculoides | reverse complement strand
ATATATATATATATATATATATATATATATATACATACATATATATATATATATAGATGTATGCATATATAGATCTATGCATCTGCGTATATACTTATGTGTATGCATGTATGCATGCGTATATACATCTGTTCAATGTGTGTACGTATAGATGCATGCCTATATATATATATATATATATATATATATATATATATATAT
>NC_068999.1:34554847-34555479 GCF_001194135.2 Octopus bimaculoides | reverse complement strand
ATATATATATATATATATATATATATACATATATATATATGTATGTGTGTCTGTGTGTGTGTGTACATTTATATATGCATGTGCCTATGTATATCCGTTTAATGTTTGTGTTGGAAAAAATGTATGCGATACCATAAGTACAGATTAATAGTATTTTTAATCCGACACCATATCAATAGTTTCGCGTTTATGTTATCCTCTATTTTTCCGTATGTTGCATTTTGTTAGATTTCCGCTTGTATTCTTTCTCTCCTACCCTTCATCTATACATATACGCATACATATATACATATATATATATACATACATACATACATACATTTATATATATATATATATATATATATATGCATATATGTATGTATGTATGTATGTATGTGTGTGTGTGTGTATATATTTTTATATATATTTCTATTTTTAAAACGGCAGAATGCTATAAAAATGTCCGTGGGTTTCTTGTATCGCACAATAGGTCCTATTCAGACATCTCTTGTCCCTTGAGTCACTTTTGTATCTTTCTGCCGAATAAACAATAAAAGAGGTACATGTATTCAGGCATTACGCTCTACTCCTCGTTTGTCCTGCCAAAACACACACACACACACACACACACACACACACACACACACACA
>NC_068999.1:34553311-34554455 GCF_001194135.2 Octopus bimaculoides | reverse complement strand
TATATATATATATATATATATATATTTATATATGTGTATATATATACTCACATATATATATATATATATATATATATATATATGCGTGTGTGTGCATATGTATATACACATACACACACTTCGCGCATATATAAATGTGTGGAGGAGAAACACGTATGTGCAGCTTTCTTTAAATGCTATTCTTCACTAAAGTAGTATATTGAGTACTTTCGCTATCCGTGATAAGTATTCACATTTCTCTGAAATCTTCATTACCTACATACATACATACATATATATGCATATATATATAAATATATGTACATATATATATATACAAATATATGTACATATATATATATACAAATATATATATATATATATACATACATATGCATATACATACATACAGATAGAGAGAGAGAGAGATAAGTAAACAGATGTGTTTGCAAAGATATATATATATGTACATGCACGCAAACATACACATGCTTATACACACGTATATATAAATACACGTGTGCGTATATACTGTTAAATCAATCTATATAAACCTTACTTAAAGCTCTGAGTTTGCTGTTAACTAGGTTAAACATACACTCGAAATTTTATTTTGTTTCTTATTTATTCATTTTTTATATAATCGTTTTTTTATGTTCTTGTTTTTGCCTTTTTCGTTTTCATTTCTCCTGTTGAAATCGCATTAATATCATGTTTTATATACATATATACATGCACGCAGACATACATATACATACATGTGTGTGTGTGTGTGTGTGTGTGTGTGTTTAAATACGTGTAATTGCGAATAAATGTATATATGTATTATATGTGTATATGTGTACATATATGTACGTATATATTTATAACAAACTTGACAATCTGCTTCGAGTTTCACTCATAGCGGAGGGTTGTTCACGAGGTACTCAGTCGTGGAGAGTACGACTACGGATGAAACTCGGAGTAAACTGTACACTCACACAAACACACTCTCACACACACACTTGACACTGCGTACTGAGTTTGGTTCTAGAAAATATTTGCACTTTGTAATATATCTTTATATGTCACTGTTACATACTATATATATATCTATATCTATATATATCTATATCTATATATATATTATATATATATATATATATAATATATATATATATATATA
>NC_068999.1:34550434-34551298 GCF_001194135.2 Octopus bimaculoides | reverse complement strand
ACATATATATGAACATACGTATATATATATATATATATATATATATATATATACTGCACATATATATGAACATACGTATATATATATATATATATATATATATATATACATATGCATATATATACATATATATATATATATATATATATATATAGATAGATATAGATATAGATATAGACACATTTCTAGATAGATATATGTATGTATAAATGAGACACAAATACATATTCACAAACATACACACCTAAATATACTACATATTAAATATGTTTATACACACTAATTTTCGTTGGCATATTTATGACTTTCCACTTTGGCATCCGGCCACACATTGGGGCCATGTTTTCGATGTAAACAAATGAATTCAAATATTCACAAGTCTGCTGCTAATAGTTATTTATGACCTGGATTATTTAAATACCAGATCAACTCTAGCGGGATTTGAACTCACTTCGAACAATAATAGATGCCACAAAAGTGTATAGATTTGCAACCAGCTGCCCACCTCCTACCGTTCATATCTTTATGTAGTCTGGTTATATTTCTCATGTGTTTAATTCTACTGGTCTCTATTGGTCGAAAATCAGTCGGGACACTTTAGAGCAATGATCGATATCTTTCCGGCCATGACCAACTTGTTGTATTTTCAACGATGTAACACTCTAGGATTAACAGTATGGTGTGATTTAACCATTTTCATGCCAACCCGCCTGAAACCATTCCTGGTTCCATGATACACTCTTCCAGTTTTAGAGGCACCTAAGTAAAAAAACGGGGGAAAAATTTTTTTTTACTTCATGGTAAATTATGTTCCAAGCCGCATCTTAAGTTATTTTCCTAAATTTTTTCATTATTTCCAAAAAA
>NC_068999.1:34549811-34550424 GCF_001194135.2 Octopus bimaculoides | reverse complement strand
GTGTGTGAGCATACCAATATATATATATATATATATATATAAATGAGATGCGTATACTCTTTACCACCTTTGTATATACGTGTGTGTGTGTGCAAATGCGTATACTGGATCATCCTGCAAGCAAACACACTTTCTATATCCTCTTTTAGTCTGCTAGTAATAGGTCTCTAAATTTCCCTCGTATGACGTCCTACCGACTTAAACACACCGCCTAATGTATATTAAAAATTGCATAATAAGTATATTATACAAGTAAAAATTTTATACATACATGCATATATATAATGGCTAATAAATATATAGTTTACATATGTATTGACGCGCGTGCACGCGTGTATTATATTGTACACATAAACTATTGTACACGTATAGAAACTGGCACATATATATTTATTTATATTTATGGAGTTTTACACACATGAGGTAGAGAAATTGGGACTCGAATAGCAAATATAAAAGTAAAATGGTAAAATATAGTATTTAATTGAAGTTGAAATATTTCACCAACT
The DNA here is from genome assembly GCF_001194135.2 of Octopus bimaculoides. Classification (NCBI taxonomy): domain Eukaryota; kingdom Metazoa; phylum Mollusca; class Cephalopoda; order Octopoda; family Octopodidae; genus Octopus; species Octopus bimaculoides. Next base: position 34,549,915 of record NC_068999.1, on the reverse strand, counting down.
GTTACTCAGAGTTTCACTTAATATATATATATATATATATATATATATGTGTGTGTGTGTGTGTGTGTGTGTGTGTGTGTGTGTGTGTGTGTGTGTGTGTGTGT
>NC_068999.1:34545999-34549405 GCF_001194135.2 Octopus bimaculoides | reverse complement strand
TGTGTGTGTGTGTGTGTGTGTGTATATATATATGTGTGTGTGTGTGTGTGTGTGTGTGTGTGTGTGTGTATATATATATATACGTTTATCGACCTTTTTGTTTGAGCAGTATCAAATAATCTTTTTCTTACGCCAAGCTACAAACCCGTCTCAAAATGATTAAAATCACTTTAGTGAAATCACTAAAATATACTGCAAATAATTCTTATCGCCTGACCCGGGAAAAGTGTATGTGCGAATGGCGATGACTATTACCGCAGCCATTTTAACTTGCCGTAACTTCAAATAAGTTTTCTCACCATTTCCATCAATAAATTATTATTTTTAACTGAAATTCAAGATTTAGAGGTGTATGAGGTGCACTTGATTAATTCAATCCCCCAAACTTTAACTGGTATTAAGTTTCGTGATCCTGGAATTCTGTAAATTAATGTAGATCTCGAATAGTTTCGGTCACACAATATATACAGATCAGTATATAAAAGATTAGCAAGGCTACACATTTGTCATTAGAATCGTTACAGCTTTGGACAAATGCCTTGCCTTATTGTTCCAAATCTTTCCAATCTGAGCTCAAATCCTACTGAGGCCCATTTTACCTTTCATTATTCTGAGGCCAACAAAATAACTAATAGTAAAACACTACAATCGATTTGATCGACTAACCCCTTCTCTTCAATATTGTGGTCTTGAGACTCAAAGTTGTAAGGATATCACTATTATAATTGAAAACATTATTATTGCAACATTATTAAAGACAGTAAGAGTTAATGAACCGGATAAGTTGACTGGCATTATTTTATTACGCCTCTTTATGTTCAAGTCTCCCCCAAATCAACATTGTTCTTCTCTTTTCCATGGTCAGTTAATTAAAGAAACAGACATGTTATCGGGTAACGTTAACCATGTATTTACTCCAACAAATATTAAGCATTGAGTGTCTATATCACGAAATTTTTGTTGTTGTTTTCCGGCACACATCCTCATTTTTAGTGGCGAAAACTAGTTTATTTTGACCCTAGTACATAGCTCGTACTAGCGTTAATCGATCCAGTGACATGAAAGTTCACGTGAACGGGATTTGAAGTGCACCGCAATAATTTTAATTGCATCTGGCTGTTATTTCTTATAGTTCCAACGGCCAAACAAGTAACTTCTTCGTTGGTTCGTCGAGGGCCAACTGGTCGATAGCAAGATTGACATTGTTGAGTAATAAACTTTGATATTATCTAGAAAAAGCGGACTAAGAGAGGAGTGCGGTGATGTTCATGACATTTTCAAACTATATTAAGAATTATAAATAAATTGAAACTGAACCGACTGAGTATCGAAACCGGGCTGCTTTGAATTGCTCCCTACATGGTTGACTCACTAAAACAAAATCCCAAAATGATTCAAAACACACACAAAAAGAATACATCAAATGACAGCTGTTGTAACTGTTATTGTCCGCTTGAATTGAAAAGATTTGATCAAAGACATTCTATCAATGACCATCACGTTGTAAGGGAATTCGCGATTACATTCTTTTAATGTCGTTTTGAAGGATAGCGCGATATTTTTTATGTTGGTTGCGTTGCCATTTCTAGCAGATCGTGAACCCATATATAGGCTTCGGGGAAACTCAACTGCTTCTCTAAGTTGGTCTTGACATAAAACAACCACGTACATATTTATACACACACACACAAACATACACGTATGCATGTTTGTGTATACAGATATGTATAGAAGCATACAGATGGACGTAGAGGTATATTCCGTATATACACACACATGTGATTAATATAAGTGTATTTATGTATGACTAAAGGCAATTATATGCAGAAATAAATTTAGCTTTAAACATGTGGTCTAGTCTATCTCTCTCTCTGTCTCTCTCCTTCCCTTCTCTCACACTCTCTTTCTCTCTATATATTTATATGTATGTATGTGTGTGTGTAATTTGTAAGTATATATTGTGTATTTACTTACACATACACAAATTGTAAGGCGAAGTGGACGTTAATAACGAGGGTATAAAGTGAGATATATTTTAATACCTATATATATATATATATGTGTATGTATATATATACACACACACACACACAATTTATAAAGATATTATATTTATGGAATGGTGGAAGTTTATGTTCGTGTGGGGAGGAAAAAATAGTAATAAATACCTAAAGTGGAGTATAAGTATGAAATTTATTGAAAGCTAAATGTTCTCAAGATCGTTACCTCTGTCTATTGCATTTCTGATTTACTCAAACGATACATTTAAGAAATAGGAAACGTGGAACTCGGAGTAACGTCTCTGCAAACACCAGCTTCCAATAAATATGTGTGCGTGAGTGCGTCTGTCTGTCTGTGTCTGCGTGTACATCTGTACGTGTGTCTTGCTTACCATGTACAACAACTCACTTTTCACTCAGAATAAATTCAACATGTTTTGTTAAACAGTGAATTAACCATCTTTTCTTCTACCCTAAATTTTGTTGGGATTTTAGACTTCCCTTTATTTTCCCCCACAAGACGCACACGTTTGCTTCGCATACAAACATACACACACACACAAATGTGTGTGTATATGATAGTTTAAGCTTCAGACGCTGGCTATTCAGCTACACAACAGCTCTTCATCTGACATTGGAAAATAACATTATTTGAGAAACCGTATCGCTGCGTACAATAGCTGGCTCTGTCTACACCCGGCTGACAAAGACTTCCGATTAGGGGTACGCTTCAACTTACATACCCCGTATACCCCTTCAACTGGACATTGCAGGCTTTAAATGTGTCTTTTATTTATTTAGCCATTGTATTTTTATCTTCGTCTCATTCTTGTTGTAGCTACTGTAGATGTAAAACTTCTTTATAAAGCTAAGTGTTTGTGTGTCTAAGTGTGTGTGGATTTCTACTTGGGTGTATGTAGGCGTTGGTGTGTGTATGTAGGTGTTTAAATGTGTGTGTGTATTTGTGGACGAATGTATCAATGTGTTTGTTGTATGTAATTCTTTATTTAGCTATTTACATCTCTGCCTACATGTAGATGTGTGAGCGCGCGCTTTATTTGCATATGAGTATATGTGTGTCTCTCTCTCTCTATATATACATACACACACACACACACACACACACACATATATATATATATATATATATATATATATATATATATATACACGTTTGTGTATGTGTTAATATATCATACGTAGATATATGAATATATATCGTTTTGGGAATTTAGCTTGCAACAAATTTTAGAAAACTAAATAAGTAAATGAGTGGAAATTTTGCCGGTGAGTGTGTTAAATTATAAGGCACTAAAAGAGAATGACTCTCCCCAGACACAACTAAATATATCTCTTTATATATATACACACACACACACACACACACACACACACACACACACACA
>NC_068999.1:34544244-34545933 GCF_001194135.2 Octopus bimaculoides | reverse complement strand
ATATATATATATATATATATATATATATATATATATATATATATATATACGTATGTGTATCTATCTATATACACATATAATACACATATATTTACATGTGTATATATATGTATAAATATATTTATATACACGTGTGTATATATATACATACATGCGTACTCTCACATGTATATGTATATATGGTCAGTTAGAGGAATAGACTGACAGGTGGACAAGTTGGTTAGTGAAATTGATAGTAATACATACATACATACATGCATGCATATATATGTGTGTGTGTGTGCGCGCGCGTGTCCGCATATATGAGCACATTGGTTGCTACCCAGATATATGAGAGACAGATGGATGTATTCTAAAAACCTAATTAAGCGAGTGAAATATACAAATGCTTCTATAATTGTTAATTGATGTGTATAATGATGATTATGATAATATACATAAGTTTAATTTTTTTTTCCACACAGAAACACACACATACACACATATACATAATAAGAGCACGTAGAGACGAAAACATTGCAAATTAGTCATTAATAATGATAATTAGTGAGCAACATGTATCATAGTATATTGTTTTCCAAAATATGATCAAAGAAGCGGTTAATTAAAAGAAGAGAAAAAGACTATGTAATCAAAAGTGATTGCGAATATAAATAAAAAATATTTATTTATATGTACGTGTGTGATTGTACATGTGTGTGTGTGTGCGTGTGTGTGTGCGTGTGTGTGTGTGTGTGTATGAGTGAGACACAGAGAGACACCTTCTGTTTGTGATAGCTGTTTGTGAAATATAGTATTAGATGATACATACAAGCTTGTTTCCCAGTGTTTGTACGACTGGATATGTACACACACACACACATATCACACATGCCTATATGCATACATACATACATATATATATATATATATATATATATATATATATATATATATATATATATATATATATATATAGGCATGTGTATGTATAATGGTATGCGTATATGTGTGTATGGTGTGTATAGATATCTGTAGCTAATATATATTGAGATTTCCCAGTTTAGCGTTGCGAGTTGAAATGTCAGCATGTTTTTAACTGTTCAAATGTACAAACTCCATGTGGTTGATAGAAAATACATAGTAAGGTGTTTTCTGCCTGGAATTGTGCTTAGTGCGAATGACTGTTCTATTGGTATCAGGTACGGTGATAGTCACTACGTACGTATACATATGCCCATATCTATCTATCTATCTATCTATCTATCTATCTATCTATCTATCTTTCCAGATAGATACATAGGTAGATAGATACAATGAGTGCTCAATATATGTATGTACCAATATATTTGTGTGTGCATGTATATTAAGTGATCCAGTCGTGGCCATTTCGTCATATACATTTAGGGCAGAATCAATTGCGATTTTTCTGGAGGTTGGACCCAACCATATAGAGAGAATCCGAGTTGATCATGGGACGTCATTAGTAAAGATTTTAGGAATGATGCAACTGCAAGGTTTCAAATCCTAGCTGATATCTATTGCTTCATAGTAAATTGTAGTCGCTACACTATTTTTAAACTACATTTTATACACACGCGTTATACGTTACTGTGAGTGCAGACGTATACTTATGTTTAGTCGTGGAATATATATATATATATATATATATATGTGTGTGTGTGTGTGTGTGTGTGTGTGTGTGTGTGT
>NC_068999.1:34541351-34542081 GCF_001194135.2 Octopus bimaculoides | reverse complement strand
TACACATGTAGATGTAAGTATGTACATATATGTGTGTATACATGTATATATATTCTTTGTATTATTACATTATTGAACGCACACGTCCTATTTTACAAGTTAGTCTACTATATATATATATATATATATATATATATATATATATAATATAAAATATAAACAAGCATACTCATGTGTGTATGTAGGTCTACAGTCATATGAGCGCGCGTGTGTGTACACTCAATTATTCTGGAGGTAGTTAGACAGAGAGGCAGACAGATACGTACGTACACAGTCACCTACACACCTAGTATATTTAGTTCAAGCCCGCCAAAAATTCACTTCATTATGCTTCGGGAATGATAATAGGTACACACTTTTAAATAATTTGCGTGTGTATATGTTTAAGTATATCTATACATGTATATGTGTATACACACACACAACCACAATACACGTTGATAATTATGAGCTCACATCTTTACTAAACGTATTAAGTCCCAGCAACAGTAGATATTCATTTGCTTTGTAGAAGTTGATGAAAATAACCAGTCATACATCCATACATGCATACGTACAGTCTTGACGCTTTGTTAGCGACCGGCTTGTGCTCTCTTAACTTAGATAAAACTCCTACCAAATGTGTTGGAAGCCATTTTTCGTTTTGTCCACTCGCACTAGTAAATGCGATAAATAAATAAATAAGTATATATATATATGTATATATATATATATATATATATATATATAT
>NC_068999.1:34540022-34541164 GCF_001194135.2 Octopus bimaculoides | reverse complement strand
ATGTGTGTGTGTGTGTGTGTGTGTGTAATTTTGCAACATTCAACTCTACCGCTACAAACATCAGCCGCACGGCTGCTGGCACCTCCATCATTATTTATCATCATCATCATCATCATCATCATCATCGTCACTAGCATCATCTGCCACCCGGCCAACAAACATGTACATTAACGCCTATTGAATGTAATCGCTTCGCTGGCAATTCAAAAAAAAAAACAAAAACAAAGAAAAAACACTCATGGAGATATATCTGCATACACACATACATGTGTGTAGAAGCATACCCACACACTCATATATGTACAAGTACACACACACACGCTCACACATACATAGTATGTGTGTGTGCGTGTTTATATTAATATATCTGTGCGTGTGTATTAGTATACATGTATGCATATATTTATATTTTATTTACATTATATATATGTATGTATATATATATATATTATAGCATGTACATATTTGCCTGTGTATATGTGTATACATGAGCATACACATACACACGCACATAAACACAGATAGATAGATAAATAGATATCTAGATAGATAGATAGATAGATAGAATGTTCTGTCCAATGCAATATCACCAACTGCACTATTAATACGAAACTGCCAACATAAATTAATAAACAAATATAAAACAAAGAGAATTAACAAAAAAAAATACTCAACGAAGAAAAGCATGAATATATGCTATCTTCGTGAAGTCTGAGGGGGGAATTTGTAGAATATAACTTCGGATTTGCATTTCATTCTGTTTTTGAATTATGGTAGGGCAGCAGATAGCTGGAGTGAACAAAAAATTTTAAATTGTAAAATACCCATAAGAGAAACAAAAAAAAAAAAATAGGTAAAACATTAAATAAGTAAAATAAATTCAAATCGTGAAATAGATTTTAAAAGCATTTACAAGAAACATCATATAATAGTAATAGTAATAATAACAACAACAACAAAAATAATAATACTAACAACAACAATAATAATAATAATACAATAGTAATTGTAGAATAGTGCTGCTTCTGTTAAACTATATTATTTTGTCATCATAACAGATTGAGCTTTTTTTACGTTGTCTTATATTATTTATTTTGTATACAGCCCCCCCCCCACCCCGCTACATATATATATATATATAT
>NC_068999.1:34532739-34539603 GCF_001194135.2 Octopus bimaculoides | reverse complement strand
CAAGTGTCTTCTACTATAGCCTCGGGCCGACCAAAGCCTTGAGTGGATTTGGTAGACGGAAACTGAAAGAAGCTCGTCGTATATATGTATATATATATATATATGTATGTGTGTGTGTATGTTTGTATGTGTGTGTTTGTCACCCCAACATCGCTTGACAACCGATGCTGGTGTGTTTATGTCCCCATAACTTAGCGGTTCGGCAAAAGAGATCGATAGAATAAATACTAGGCTTCTAAAGAATAAGTCCTGGGGTCGATTTGCTCGACTAAAAGGCGGTGCTCCAGCATGGCCACAGTCAAAAGACTGAAACAAGTAAAAGAGTATATGTATGTATGTTGAATGTGGTTGGTAAGCTAGCTACTTACCACAACTGATGAAGGGTCCTTTCTCCGTGTCTACTTGTCCTGTTTTCGGTTTTTTCTTTCACGTTGTTTAAATATTTAACTCATTTGTTTACGTATCTCATGTTATTTGCATCGTTGGTTACGTCCTGTACTCATATATGCATGTATACACACACACACACATATAATAATAAATAGATATATGTGCATATATATATATATGTATGTATATATATATATATATATATATATATATATATATATATATATATATATATATATATATATATATATATACACGCGCGCACTTACGTATGCGCGTGCGCACGTTCACACACACACACACACTTGTACAATGCAAACAATGACCCCAAGAAGCATTAAAACTACTGAGTGTCATAAACCGCCAAAGCACTCAATACGTGTGCGGAGCCTAAAATCTTTATTCATAAGAAATGCATGACGAGTGCGCGCGCGCACACGCCCATACAGAGGTGTGTATGTGTGAGTGACAATTAGTTTTCCAGTTATCCAAATCAATTAAACTACCATCGCGTTTTGTTATTGTGTGTAAATGGTCGAGTGAACCACACAGACGCAGGCCCTACCATTCACAAATTAAGACCTCCTATCAGCCGGCTTTCACAGATTCTAATCGGTTTTCCCCACATGGATGGACTTAAACCGATGTCATGCAAAAATGACAGTTGACTAAGTTGCTGAGCTGTGGGATCGAACCCGGTGGTTCGTGAACGCAAAACGAAGATATGCACACAGAAGTGAGAAAGATACGAGCGTGTGTTGTCTCACCCCATCATACATTGAATCACGCGTATTAAGTTATGTGATTGATGGTCTCTTGGTTTATTGCACTGAAATTTGTCAACTCCTTCGACAGAGTGATACGTTTAAGGATCTGTCGCATATACGGGAATGGTGGTGTATGTACGTATATTATGTATATGCGTGTATCATATCATATGCACACACACACACACACACACACACACATATATATATATATATATATATATATATGTGTGTGTGTGTGTGTGTATATGCGTATGTGAAACAGAAAACCTTGCGAATTATAAATATTTTAATAATTTACCTGAAGGAATTTCATGTACATATATATTCACATATGTGTATAAGTGTGTCTATATATATATATATATATATATATATATATATAAAATGTACATAATGTGTGTATATATATTCACAGGTTATGTATATGTGTGAGTGTGTTTGTGCGTTTATATATATATATATATATATATATATATATATATATATACATATATATATAATTGTATGTATATATACACACATATATAATGTTTGTGCATATATATACATATATATATTCACATGTGTATATGTTTGTTTATATATGTGTATATGTATATATTCACATAGATGTGTGCTTATTTGTATGTATATAATATATATATATTTATACGTATGTATGTGAGTGTATGTATATGTTCGGGTTATATTTAGTATATGTATAGTTTATATTTTTATGTTAATTATAATGTGTATACCTACGTAAGACTGTATATCATTCCGCAAGGAATATCTTGCACTGAAACTTGTTTTCACAAACTCCAGCACGCCCCTATTAAAAATATGTACTCCCACACGCATATATATGTGTGTGTGTGTGTGTGTGTCTTTTACACATATATACGTGTATATAAACATATATGTGTGTGTTTATGCGTGTCTGTATTTGAGTTCTGAGAAGTATTCATATGAGAGGATATAAAGACGCGAGAGTCCGATAGGACGAAAACTAGTGTCTCCACATAAACACGCCGTTCATTATTTATAATAGTATATATTAACATTTTTCATCCTTGTTCTTGTGTATAAGCATCAGTTCGCCGTCGAGTTAAATGTATATATGTATGTGGATATATACATACATACATACATACATATATATATATATATATATATATATATGTACGTCTTGTAACCAATTAATACTTCGTTTTATGTGTGTGTGCGCGCGTGTGTCTGTGTGTGCTGTGTTGTTTGTCTTTAAGTTCGAGGTCCCTAGGTTTGGTTTGGTTTGGTTTGGTTTGGTTTGGTTCAACCGCCATGGTAATATCTAGGAATACTTTATATATGTTCTCCATTTTGAAGTCAGATACACTTGGAGGCGTTTGTTTATATGCGAACTTTTGGGTTATAATTTCAAGCATATTGTTATGTCAAGTTGGAGAGAAGCGCTATTGTTACTTTAGCATACCATCTTCCAAATATGCCTATCACATCAGATCCAGGTTCAAATCTTCTTGTATCCTTTTTATAACTCGTGCCCCCTTACCTGAAAACATATGCAAATATAATTGTCTGGAGCAATGCATGCACCCTCGTCAACTAATAGATCCTTATTCCAAGCGTTTAATTGTCTATCAGCATTCACTGGTTTCGATTGTAAAATCACTTCAGTGCAGTCATTATCCTATATTTACCGAGAGAACTAAAGAAGATTATTCTGTGTGTATGTGTACACACACACACACACACACACACACACCTAGCGAATGATGTATGGAATGTCAGTGTCATATCTTTGTTGTTCCTATGGTCGGCTACTTTACATAGTGTTGGTGATTCATAGATTCGAACCATCTCAACTCATTCCAGATAAACCACAAACACAAGTGCACGGTGAGGTTAAAACTACGTTTACCTACTCTTCATATACAAAGGAACTCTTTTTTAACTTCGCGGTTCACTAAACTATTCCAGGCTCTCCTCCCTAATATGTTGTGTTAATGGTTATTCTTTTTGTCCTTGGCAAGTATTGATGCTACCGCTCACTAAACCCGTATTTTGAATACGTTATCCCTCTTTGCAAACGATAGATATGTCACCACTTCATTCTGTCTCTAAATTGCTCAACTGGTTCCCCTGTTTTGTGAAATAATACACTGGTAAATTTTAGCAATACTTTATGGCATACTCTGAAAGCGACGAATTTTTACAATAAAATTCTGTTTACAGTTATTTTTAGATTTATTGTATGTGTGTCATGCGGCATTGCCTGTAAGGTGCAGTATTTTCAATTAAGACATTAAAGAAAATAACATAGTATGAGAGTATACACCTGATAATGTGGCCATTTATAAAGTTTTGAGTAGTTATAGAAAACAGGAGTGATCATAATATTATCTACTATAAGCACAAGTCCTGAAATTTAGTGGGAAAAAAGTTGTTCGATCATATCGACCCCAGTGTTCAACTGGTACGTATTACCTTATTTTATCGTATATAAGGAATCCCCTTATTTTGGGGACTTAAAATTTGGAAGAAATGATTTTGTAAGGGATTATAATACTATCCATGTATAAGAAAATCCCATATTCTTTAAACCTGATTTTGGACAAAAAAAAAAAAGGGTTCCATATATACATTAAAATACGGTGTATCGACTCCGAAAGGATGAAAACCTAAGCCGAGCTCGGTGGAATTTGAACTCAACACGTAAAGACGAACGAAGTGTCGCTAAGTATTTTGTCTACTGTGACTTAGATCTGTTCACAATAGAGATAAATAAAAGTTACGATTGTGAAGTATATACTTATTTATTTTCATGTTCTCTAAAGCGGGGATTCTGTTGTTCTTCACCAAATTAGACTTCTGTCCCTTCCGGGGAATTCCTCATGCCCGTTATAATAGGCTCAACCTATTTACATGGGTGCAGATCTGCTCAAGTTGTTTTGTGGTGAAGGCAGCCGAAGCTGAACACCATGGAGATATGCATACATGCAATATTTGCTTAATGTGCGTGTGTGAGTATTTCTCCAATAAGTTTGTCTCCGAATATAGCACAATAATTGCACCGAAAAAATTTGAAAAATTCAAACCTATATAAGCGGTCTTATAGATTAAAATATTAGATATATATGAAAAATTAACTACTTTTCTCTGTAAAAGAGGTAAATAAGCTCTTTTAAACGAACATATTTTATAATATTGTAATATACGAACCTACTTTATAATACTTTAATATCTCTCAGTGTGTCTGTGTGTATCTGTTCTTTCCCTTTGTGTCTCCCCTCTGGCATTCTTCATCTTCCCGATGAAGAGCCATGCTCGAAATGTTATTTCAACTGCTATTTTTCCATCTATGACTTACGTCTGATATTTTTAGTGTATTCGTCTGACTTTTGTTGTTTTCCTGTGTTTCTTTATTTTTGATTTGATTATATATATATATATATATATATATATATATAAAAGGTGTTATATATATATATATACAGACATGTGTGTGAGTGCGTTTATATGCTCCCTCATAGTGTCACATTCGAAATCGTATCGTGAAAATTCTAAGTAGTGTGAAGAACGACCTCAGTGAGTATATATATATATATATATATATATATATATATATATATATATACATTATACGTTTGTGTATGTGCACGCACTCCTCAGTGTGTATGTGTATGATGCAGGGTTTATAACTAATTAATCTCGATGCATTCTTGACTGTAGACATCTTTCTTTCTGTTTATCGTAAGATATACAAGCGTACATAAATATATACATATATGTGTATGTATACGAATGCATACAAGTATATATATATGATTAGGGTTCCACAATCCGTTGTCTGTTTGCTAGGAAAACTAATGTTGATGATTGGATTAGTGTACAGAAACAGTCAAGAAGTTGAGAATTAAAGACATTTAGTGTGTGCCAGTAGGTTTCCTTCCGGTTTCGAATATGAGCTCCTGTTTGTTGAAGTTCTCCAGGCAGTTTCAAACCGGCTGTCCTTAGAAGCTCAGATATCACGATGTCATAGATTTAGTGAAGCAAAATCCAAGCGTGGCAGTAAGAGTAAAATCAAGAATTCTGAAAGTAAATTTATTAAAACAAAAGATAAAGTTAGCAAGAATAAAGAGAGGACTCGCGTCTGGAAAGTGAACATGGTTGAAATGCAGGACGTGTGTAAGCAGGAATTTTATATAAAGTACTCAATGCAAAATATAGGTGTAGAGGGATCACAAAAGAGTTGATAGAGAGCGAAGACGCAGAATTAGCTGGCAATAAGAGCAACCATGTAATAGATTTCTTCAGATTCTCAGAAAGCTCTACAGAAGTAGTTGATAGCTTTCAGAAATTTGTTAATTTTAGTCTACATGATAATCTCATTTACATCTAAATTGATTTGGTCAGAATATTAAATCAATCCTAATTCTTAACTTGGTACCTTACATTAACGGTCCTGAGAGGATGAAGGGCAGTGCTAACTTCGGCATGGTTTGAACTCAACAAAATTAACTTCAGCTCGATTGGCTATCATGTACTGGGACAATCGTATATACATAAAATATATACATACTATATAATAATTGAAGCGAATTAAGACAGGCCGTAGAACATCAGACAGAATACTTTGCAGTATTTCTGCCGGTGCTCTCAGATCAAATTCTACCGAGGTTACCGAATGGCCTATTGTTAACGGTAGAGAGGGTGGCAGTAAACAAAATACCAGTGGAATATTGGGGTAGAATCTCGACCTCGCTCTCTCAGAATTGGCAACAGCTGAAAAGATGGTACATTACTGAAAAAAAGAAAAAAAATAAGGAAAATGAAAATTAGTCATGGAAAGGAACGGGGAAACCACCTTTGCATTCTCTTACGAGAACATGTAGGACTGCTGGGAATCACAATATCTGCATGTATATTTATAAATAAGTTTTTAGTCAAATATTGTCGGGCTCGTTATGCAATTATTCTTAAATTATGCAGAATAAGGACTAGCGTCCTATCCCTGGGTGGTGTATTGCGCACCAGATTTAAGTCCGACTGTATTGCACTCAGCGCTTTCATATATATATACATGTTATGCGTGTGTATGTTTGTCTGTGTAATATATGTTTATATATATAATATACATATATCACAGATATAGTAAAAATATATACGTTTGTGTGTATGTATGTATGCATATATATATATATATATATATATATATATATATATATTATGATATAATATGAGCGTGTGTATATATGTAAAATACATAATATATACCACACATATGTTAGATTTAATATATTATATACATACAATAATATATATATATGCAAGATATATATACATATAATATATATATATATATATACACACACACACACACACACACACACACACACACACAATACAATATATAATATAATATACATATAATACCATATTTAATGTATACATACAATATAATAGATATATACTATATAATATATATATATATATACATGCTATACAATATATATAAATACATACTATACAATATACATATACATACTATATAATATATAATAGGAATTTATATATTATATACATACAATATAGTATATATATATATATTATATATGGGTGCGTGTGTGTAATTACACACACACACACACACACACACACACACACACACACACACACACACACACACACACACACACACACACACGCACACGCACACTAATGTGTT
>NC_068999.1:34531705-34532388 GCF_001194135.2 Octopus bimaculoides | reverse complement strand
ATATATATATATATATATATATATATATATATATATATATATATATATATATACACATATACATATATCATACTGAATAAACCTATTGTTACATCATCTTACCACCTCCTGTCTCTTTCACATCTGATTCCCTTTCTCTCTTTCCTCCCCTTTTCCCTCCCTGTACAGCCCACCCTCTGCCTTATTTTCTTGCCCAAGCTAAAATTATTTATCAAATCTACTGTGTAGTGTCTCTTTAGTTGAACTTTCACCCAGAGCTCTATATATAAACTCACACACACACACACACACAACTAGATCTTAGACACACTTTGTGTATGTGAGGCTTTTACTAATGCAGTAGGGAATCATTAACTGTTTAATGATCATATATGCAGAGTACACACACACACACACACACATATATATATATATATATAATTTTCTTCTAGTTCTTTCATCTATGTGGCTACGGCCAACATGGAATATATACATACATATACATATATACATACATACAGTGAGAGAAAAGGGAATCATTAACTGTGCCGAATAATATATATATATAAATTCTTTTTTCTTCTTCCTCCAGGTATGTATGTATATAGTATATATATACATATACATTTATCAGAGCATTTATTGAGTGCTCTTTTCTCTCATTTCAAAGCGTATTTTATATATGAATATACTTGGCTTAAAAA
>NC_068999.1:34528644-34531471 GCF_001194135.2 Octopus bimaculoides | reverse complement strand
ATATATATATATATATATATATATACACAGGCACGCGCACACACAGAGATATCATCATCTTTATCACAGTTAAAGGACATCCCACAAAAACTATAGGAAATTTACCATCTCCTCAAATAACAACCATCGTACCAACAACAACAAGACGTGCACAGTTTTTTTATTTTTTTTATCAGTTTTTTACCCTCCTTCTTCAGCTTCTCCTCAACTATCCCTTACCAATTTCTTCCATAAACTTGGTATCTCCTTCGAGTTACTAATTCACACCAGCTACTTTTAATGCTTGACCTATGTTTTCAGAAACGGTTTTGAGTGTGTTCTGTCGTTGTTGTTGTTGTTGGTGGTGGTGGTGGTGGTGGTGGTGGTGTCGCTGCTGCTGCTGTTCGTGTTATCTAATATGGGTCCATGTTCACTGAGTACATCTTTGACTAAATGGTGTCTTAGCTCTAGTTTGAATGTTTAAGACTCAGATGTCATCGTGTAATATTTTGCTCAGTTTTCTTTAACACAACTGCATTGTCATGTTATATTGTCTCCTGTCACAATTTCATTCCTATTCGCAGTGGTTTTCAATCATTCCCTCCTAATGAATCCCCTTTGATCCCGTCTTTATTCGAGTGGACCCTTATAATTATTCAATGTTAAAAAAAATCCTATAACATGTTTATAATTAATCATTCTAAAGAATTGTATTTGAAAAAAAAAATTAATATTTCTATCGTGTAGAAGTATAAACAATCTGTTGCACATAAATTTTAACAATAGGGTTTTAAATGGATTCCCAAAGGGGCATATAGACCCTGGTTGAGAACTCTTGCATTAGAAGACTATAAATCTACCCCAATTATGTTCAGGTCTTTATTCCGGCTACCCCGACAAGATGAAGGTAAATTTAACCACAACAGGAACTGAAGTAAAAACACATACGAGTATTAAAAATATACCGAAATGCATTTTGTTAGACGCACTACTGCGATTCTGCTAAGTTATGTTCAACTGCTGTGTATTCAACATAATGTCATTTTAGGGTGTTTATTGTAACATCAACACAAGGAGTTTATTCTTAGGTCATTAGACAGTCTGCGGTGACGTCACTAGGAGACCATTTGATATAACTTGACATCACTTAGGGGTGTTTCGAATACCACCACTTACATACATATATATGTATGTGTGTATATCTATCTATACACGCACGCACACACACAAGGGAGCTATTTGATTAGTTGTTTCACACACACAGAGGAGTAGGTGAGTCGTACACCTGAATGAAAAGAGATCCTGTGTGTACTCAGTTAACCAAATATTCAACAGCATGTGTGTATGTATGTATGTATGTATGTGTATATATATATATATATATAATGTATGTATGTGTATATATATATATATATATATATATAGAGAGAGAGAGAGAGAGACACGGGTCGATAAATAGCTATACAGATGTGGATGTATACATATAAATACACACACATGCATGTATATACATACACACACACACATACATATATATATATAGATATATATACATACACGCGTATACATTTTTAAATATGCATTAGCACGTGTTTCTTTATATAGATATATATCTGTACACGTACGTGTTTTAATTAAGAATGTGGGTATATGTGCTAAATGAAAAGAGAAAAAATTAAACAACTTATAGCATAAACAAACTGACATAACCTATATATGTGTGTGTGTGTGTGTGTGTGTGTGTGTGTGTGTGTGTGTGTGTGTATTAAATGTAAACGGGGAAAAAACAAGAAAATGTATTTTTTCTAGAAGTTATTGGAATGGCAAATGTGTTGAGAATGGACAACAGCAACATCAAAAACGGTAACATCAGTAGTAGTAGTAGTAGTAGTAGTAGTAGTAGTAGTAGTAGTAGTAGTAGTAGTAGTAGTAGTAGTAGTAGTAGTAGTAGTAGTGGTGGTTTTTAAATGAAAGACTTGAAGACAAGACAAAAGCCTCAACAGAAAATCGAGCAAACATGGCAAAACGAAATAGAAACAAAAAGAATTAATGAAACGAGAAAATAAAATGTAAAAAAAAATAAACAACAAAAAAACTGACAAGTAAAATAAACAGCAATTGCGTAATTGACTTGAGGCTAATTAGAATAAAGTTGTGTTTTGTTGTTGTTGTTGTTTTTATGAAACATGTGATTTGTTTTGTAATAACATCAGTTTTATGTCAAGACACGGTTAGTGATTTGTCAACTGGAGTTAACATTTGAATTCAGTATCTTTACAAATCTGGCTTATTTGATTGACTTATGGAAAAGAAGAAAAAGTAGTAGTAGAAGTAGTCACAAACATTCACACGTAATTTCACACACAATTATTGCATACCTCCATGCCTCTCTGTATACCGTATATACACATAAACATTATGTGTGTGTGTGTGTGTGTGTGTGTGTGTGTGAGTATATATATATATATATATATATATATACGTGCATACATATATGTATCCATATATATACACGCACATACGTACAAATGTATCTACATATACATATATGTGGATACACGCGCGCGCACACAAACATATTTATATATTTATTTATATATATGTGTGCATATATATGTGTGTATGTATATATATATATATGTGTGTGTGTGTGTGTGTGTGTGTACATACATGCATACATATAGTCGCATGCTTGGCTGTGTGGTAAGAAGCATGCTTCCCAACCACATAGTTCCAGGTTCAGTCCCACTGTGTGGCACCTTGGGCAAGTGTTTTCCACTATATCCCCGGGTCAACCAAAGCCTTGTGAGTGGGTTTGGAAAGAGGTCCGCCGTGTATGTATATATAT
>NC_068999.1:34521635-34528013 GCF_001194135.2 Octopus bimaculoides | reverse complement strand
ATATATATATATATATATATATATATACACACATACATATGAATACAGGACGTCACCAGCGGTGCAAATAATATGAAATATTTAAACAACGAGGAAAAATGGAAAACAAGACAAGTAAAAACAGAGAAAGGACCCTTCATCAGTTGTCTGCTATATATACTCTTTTACTTGTTTCAGTCAATTTGACTGCGGCCATGCTGGAGCACCACCTTTAGTCGAGCAAATTTCAATATATATATATATATATACCCACACATATATACATGCACATATTTGTGCTTGCAAGTGTATATTCATTCTTATGTAAATGTGTATATATATTCTGTACGTGTGTGTGTATGCATGAGTACGCAATTAAGCGTAATAAAAATCTTTAAACAGGTACAATAGAAACTACAGTCCAAGGACAGCTGTAATGCTACGTCAGCAAACCCACGTCTCTGTAAATATTTAACAAGAATGCGTACAAAACATTTACTTCAATATCTTGTATGTATTGCCTAAGAATGATCCCTGATACGTTGTCAGCTTCAATAGCTGCTTTATATCAGGATGTAGTATTCGTGTGTATGATGAACCTTCGGCCGGTTTTGACGTTCAACATTGGGCTTTGTGATCAAATGAAGAAGCTATAAATGTAACTAATATACTCTTTATTTTTTTAATTTCCTACGGCATATATGTTTAATGTGTGTAACAGGACTGGATGTTTGAATGACAGGCAACACACACACACACACACACACACACACACACACACACACACACATGCATGCATGTCAAAATGGTCTAGGTTAAGAAAACTCTTATAGGAAGACAATATGAATATGTATACAGGTGTATGTGTCTGCATGGTAAGACGGTTGCTTCCCAGCCACAGGGTTCCGGGTTCAGTCCCACTGCACGGCATCTTAGGTAAATGTCTTCTACAATACCCTCGGGCCTATCAAATCCTTGTGAAATTTGGTAGACAGAAACTGAAACATATATATATATATGTGCGTGTCTCTTTGTCCTCCCATCATCCCTTGACAACCGCTGTTGGTGTGTTTACATCCTCGCCATCTAGCGGTTCGCCAAAATAAACCAATAGGATACGTACTAGGCTTAAAAGAAAAGAAAAACATCCTGCTACCAACTTGTTCAACTAAAACCCTTCAAGGCGGTGCTCCAGCATGGTTGCAATCAAATGACTGAAACAAATAAATGAATAATAGAATGTATATAAATGGGGGTGGGGGTGCGTATTCATGTATGTATACACCTTGGTTTCATTTCTCGTGATGTTAAACTTGATCTATAGATAGATAGATAGATAGATAGATAGATTCGATGCTACAAACAAGAGATAATAGAATCTTTAATAGATGTAACATTTTTTTTTTTTTTTACATATTTCACGATTTGCTGCGTCTTTACTCAGAGTTTCACGGTATATGTGCTCGTTTAGACATCGTTATAGGAGAAAGAAAAAAACGTGTGTTCGCATGTGCGTGTGTGTGTGTGTGTGTGTGTGTGTGTGTAATATACACACAGTCACACTCATAAGGACAGACGCACACAATTTATATTGGCTGCCAAGACTTCACAGTTGAAATACTTGGAAACTGTCATTAAGAACAGCAATAACAAGAGTGAGGATGATTGTTAGGTGTGTAATGAACGTCTAAATTAAAGAGGAAGTCATCGTCGTTGCCTACGGAATGGCCGGGGAGTTATGGATTGTGGTAGTGGAAACGGTGGTGGTGGTGGGGATGGTGGGTGGGGGTTTATAATAGTTGTGTTGGTGAAGTGATGAGCGTGTGTGTATGTCTGCGTGTGTATGCAAGTGACAGCCGAAGAAATGACACTGTAGATTAATACTTCTTAACTACTGAACCTTGAATCTCTTTCCCTCTCTCTCTCTCTCTTTCCCTCTCTCTCCCTCTCTCTCTCTCTCTCTTCAACTCTCTTCCTCGTTTTTTTTCTTTTCTCACTCTCATCGTCTTCCTTTCACTTCCTTGCTACCTATTTATCCATTTACGGATTCGTGTATATGATATATGTGTGTATGTACATACAGAAACGTTATGTATATATTATGAATACTTGATGTATATATATATAAATGCACACACACACACACACACACACACACACACACACACACACACGTATACCTCTTTGGCTTAAATCTCGAGTCCCTCTTATTCATAATATCGGAGTCTTCGTCGAATACATTTTACTTGTCCGTTATCGACGTCTTATTTTCCAAAACTAATTCACTTTTAAAGATCTTCCAATTGCCTTTTATGAAACGCATGAAGGACTTAGAATCCCAATTCCCCTTCCATCCTGGAATATGAATTCTTAATATTTCATGGATTGCCAGAATTGCTTCGCTAGGGCCAGACAGAAGACTAAGCAGTTTTGGGTTAGTGCAAATCTTTCAGAGATCCAGTAAGGAATGACTAAATACTGGTGTAGTTTCAACCGATCAAAGTCCATGCTCTTGATCGAGTTAATTATCCACTCTTGGTATAATTTGAAACCGAGTCCCTATCTTAAAAATCAATGGGTTTTTTTAATGTTATTTTTATTCTCTTTATTCCGTTTGTGACATCAGAGTAATGCTAGATAACGTTCAACAATTTACTTTCTTCAGAGCATCGATATTGCTTTTTGAATCAAATAAAAAATTTTCACAAGGAAAAAAAAATGTTTTTTATACACGCAGTTAAATAACTTATATATCAAAGTTTTATTTAAGATTTTAAGTAAAACGTGATTTTTTGATAGAATAAAACGTGATTTCCCCCTCACAAACGTGTAATGCCGTTATATAAATTGTGTTTGTCATTGTATACAAGTCATGTATTGCCAGTTAATAATAAGTGACTTAGAATATTTTAAAATTAATTTAACAATTCCCTTTTTTTTTCTTTTTTCATAAAAATGTGACATTTTTTCTGTAAATTGTTTTGTAACTAAAACTGTGTTTCATACTTCTGGGTTCGACAAAGTAAATGAGTACTCTGTCATATATTAGTGTCGATAATCGGTCTACTACTTCTATTCAGACTGCCATAACTTCTGTTAAACAACAACAAAACATTTTCTTTTTGAGTTTTCTAAATGAACGAGTCTTTCTATATTGTAGTGAAGGTAATTGACTTTCATTGGACGATTTATAGTAAGATTCGGCATTTCCCATCTTATGTAACTGCATGAGACTTTTCATTTCATGTAGCTGCATTTTACTGAATGGAGGCGAATTAATTTTTACTCTCTAATATGAGGGTGGCAGTTAGAGTATCTGTAACTGAACCATAAACATATCAAGCATCAAACTGTCTGAGTAAATGGAAAATTTCCAAGATTATAAATATATTGTTTTATAGTTGGAGATTCCCAATACAGTAATCTCTCGACTATCGCGGATGTTACGTTCCAAAGCACCCTGCGATAGGTGAAAATCCGTGAAGTAGAAACGGTACTATGCTGTATATCTTTATTTTATTATTTTTATTATAATTTGTATATATTTATCTTATTATAAATGCAAAACAACACCACGGAGGAATCGACGTCAACTTAAATAGTGTACCGCGAAATGGCGACTATCCTCTATATCGCGGATTTACTAATGACACGAAAAATTTATTTTACTATGTTACTGTAAACCAATGACACGTTTATTTGCTCTATAGTGTTGTCCCAGGTTAACTAACAGTTCTGACTGTTTTATAATTTTTATCTTGAGGTACCTAATAACATGATTGTTACATAATAACACCCGAGTTTAATTAACGATATGCCATGGCCAACTAATATATTTAACTGTTTCTATAGTGTTATCTAAGATTAACAAAATATCGATTATCTTGGGATGTGAATTGTACTTCTTTTTGATGCATCTTAATTATTGGTGTCATTTGCTTCTACATCTGAAATATTTCAGTCTCATATAAAGGTTACTGTACTCTCATCTACATCTTTGGAATAAGGGGTTTAAAAAAAAAAAGCCGAAACTTTAGATCTGACAGGGTAAACAGCATTATCTTATTCTTTTACTTGTTTCTGTCATTGGATTGCGGCCGAGTTACAACTCCGCCCTGAAGAGTTCAGTTGAGGAAATCAACCACATTACTAGTTATATAAAGTCTGGTACTCGTTCTATCGGTTTCCTTTTACGAAACTGTTAAGTTATAAGGAAATAAACAAACTGATACCAATTATCAAGCAATGAGATACGAAACACAAAAGTTCACATGCATATACGACGATTTTGCGGACCATTTCCCTCTACCAAATTCACTCACAAGACATTGGTGAGCTGTGGGGGATAGTAGAAGATACTTGTCCGAGGTCCTTGCTGTTGAGATTGAATCCAAAACCGCGTGCTTATGAATCGAACATCTAAATTTCAACAGTCATGATTGTATTACATATTGAGAAATGCACTCAGATTTAGGAATTCATTGAAATGTAAAATATAATTAATAAAAATTTATAAGTAGTGTTCTGGGTTCAGTCCCACTGCGTGACACTATGGGCAAGACTGAAGCTTTGTGAGTGGATTTGGTTGACGTGTGTCTTTGAGTATATGTATGTCCCTCACCAATGCTAAGTAACTGGTGATGGTGTGTTTACATTCCCATTACTTACCGGTTCGTCAAAGATATCGATAGAATAAGTACCAGGCTAGGTACTAGGGTCGATAAGTTTAACTAAAATACTTCAAGGTGGTGTCCCAGCATGACTGTAGGCTAATTACCTGTTTTAACAAGTAATTTATAAAGGGTAAATAAATCTTTTTCATGTGAATAAAATTTAACATGGTTCAATTTTCCCCTAAAATATTAACCACAGAACAAATTAAACGTTGCCCTCGTGTGTCCCCAAATCCTTCATTAACCGTCCCCCACGTGGAGTACTGCACCTTCATTAACCTTCCCCCACGTGGAGTACTGCACGTTTCAATATTTAAAAACAAAATCTAAAACTCAATAACTAGTTTTTCAAAAGACAAAATAGTAACCTCAAAATAGATAAGAAAAAATATATATATACAAAACAAAAACGGGGTAGTAATTTCTACGGGTGAGTAGATGTTGATCCGGGTGTTTTGACAGTAGTTCTATATGCGACAGTGCTATTCTTCAGCACCACAATGTTGGCCAGGCTGAAATGTCAAAAGGTCACACTTAACACTCACAAGATTGGCCCATCCTTTGCATTTTCATTTTGCTTTCTCCCTCTTATTTATTTGTTCGTCATCTCCTTCCCCATCATACCGAGCCGTTAACAACTCTTCATCTATTCATCCACGTATGTATGTATTGTGTATACACACACACACACACATACAGATACACACACACAGCCAGCAATTTGGGAGGTCAGGGGTTTGTCACTACTATTGTTTTCAGTACTTGACTGATAATTATTTTATCGATCCCTGAAAGACGATGATGACGTTGATAGGATATTAGCTCAAATGCTAAAGGGTCAGAATACAATAAAGCACCATCTGTATGCATGTATGTATGTATATATGTATGTGTGTGTGTGTGTGTGTGTGTTATTTTTTCTACTCGTACATCAAACTGCCAGACACACACTATCCCGTTTTCTCCTCTATGTGATGCACTTGATCATCGTCGACGACGACGGACGAGCTAATACTAAATAACCGGTACGTCATTTATGCTTTCCTTCCCCCGTCTCCACACTATTACAAACAAACAAACAAACAGAAAAACACAGTTCGGCTCCTCATTTACTAAATGTCCCGATGGTCACTCAGTGGTTAGTGAAGCCTAACAAAAAACTTTGTGTGCCTCCTCCGTCCACCCGAAGTTGTTTTGGCTGCTATGGGTCGTTGCTACTAAGCAAATTGTTTATTCTCAATGAATAAAGAAGTGTATATATATTTAGGACACATACCTCGACACACAATTAGGTATTCATAGCATTTGGGGATGGGAATTTGGGATTGTTAAGGGGGAAGGGTGATCGACTCTTTTCACCATTGACACGGCGTCTTAATCATTAATCATCATATTTCTCCATTTTTGATTTATAATTTATTTTAATGACTACTACAAACTACTACTACTTTTATTCTCAGTGCTTCTTACAATAAAACTGCTGATTATTTTCAAAAATAAAAAGAAAATCTATTACTTTTTAAAAATAAAATTATATGAAACAATCATCAAAAGATAACGGAATTATTCTCCGTGGTGACACACACGCACACACTGTTTCTCAGTACCTATCAGTTTTCTTTTTTTTTTTTCCCTCTCTCATTCTCACTTCCGCCTTTCTCTCCCCTGTATTTATATATAAATACGACTATGTGTATGTGTGTGTGTGTGTATATATATATATATA
>NC_068999.1:34520898-34521229 GCF_001194135.2 Octopus bimaculoides | reverse complement strand
GTACGTGTGTTCATGTCTCCATAGCTTGCGGTTCGGCACAAGGAACCGATAGATTAAGTACAAGTCCCGGAGTCGATTTGTTCGACGAAAACCTCTTAAGGTGGTGGTCCAGTATGGAAGACGCGTGTAAGAGGCATAGTGACGGATACCTTTGTATCTGGCCAGGGGTTAATTAACTTTTTTCGTTACCCCCTCAGTAGTAAGATCAGGCTGGAGAAGAGGTATCTGTCACGAGACAGATTCATGAGAAGATGGAAGCATGTGGCGAGGAAGCTGGGAGTGTTTGGCACCAGGTAAGTGGGAGCCAAAAACAAGGGAAAGAAAAAGCAAG
>NC_068999.1:34515761-34520888 GCF_001194135.2 Octopus bimaculoides | reverse complement strand
GTATGTATGTGTGTCTGTGTTTGCACCCCCCCCACACACACACACACCATCGCTTGACAGCGACGTTGGTGTGTTTATGTCTCCATAACTTAGCGGTTCGGTAAAAGAAACCGATAGAATAAGTACTAGGCTTACAAAGATATGTCCTGGGATCGATTTCTTCGACAAAAGGCGGTGCTCCAGCATGGCCGCAGTCAAATGACTGCTAATCTTTCCAAGAAAAATACACGCTTCCGTCATATTTGCGAAGGTCTTATTTTAAGTGCATGTGCGATGCGTAATGCCATTACTGCCACCACATCCCGTTGCGTCTCTTTGTTTGTATCTGCCATGCTTTGCGTGTTTAGCGATAACTTTTTCTTTTTCTTTTCTTTTTTTTTTTTCTTTTTTCAATACTAAAATCTCGTGCGTAAAAGATAAGAACGAATAGATGACAGATGTTGTTGTTGTTTCAGAAATCAGTTACCTTGGCAACATGGCAGAGTTTGTGGCAATAAGTAGTATTCTAATTGAATTAATCTATCAATTAACAAGAATGTGGCAACTTGCACGATGTTTATTGTTTATTTCCTTAATGAGCCAATTGATTAAAAGAAGACTTAAATATTTTATTCAATTGTGTATCGAGTTATCTATCAATCTATCTGTAAACGCAAATACACACGCATTTTATACGTATAAGCCTGCGCTTATACGTATGTGTATATGTGTGTATGAATGTACGCACACACACTCATATATATATATATATGTGTGTGTGTGTGTGTGTGTGTGTGTATAAACGCAGGCGTGGTAGTGTGCTGAAGAAGCTCGCTGTGCAACCACATGCTTCCAAGTTCAGTTACAAGGTGTAAACCTTGGGCAGAGTGAATTTGGTGGATGAAAACTGAATGAAAGCCCGTCTTGTGTGTGTGTGGGACAACCGGCGTTAGTTAATTTACATCTCCTTAACTTAGGGTTTCTGTATAAGCGTGTGGTAGATGAAGTACCAGTCTTTAAAAACAAAGTAGGTACTACGGTCGATCTATGTCCAAAAACTTTGAAGTCCAATAACTGAAACAAATGATGTGTGTGTGTGTGTGTGTGTGTGTGCGTGTGTGCGTGTGTGCGCGTGTGTGCGCGTTGTATCTGTGACTAATTGTGAATGTCTGTACGTGTATCTAACGTTTATCAATATATAATGTCTTTCGAGGTCGACTTTTCATTCTCTCGGGGTCGGTACATGTTGAGCACAGGAGGGATCGATGCAACTGATTTAGTCCCTCCCCCGAAATTAATGGCCTTGTGCCAAAAATCTGAAGCCAATATATGATTCCTAGCCCCAGATCCGTTTTGTGCCAGTCAACACCTATAATTAAAGATATTAAAGACATTGTCATCCCGTATTTGTGTATATTCTGAGCACTGATTTAAGTTTTGTGTATTTGCCCATCTCCAAACCAATCCAATCACCGCTTGACAATCAGTGTTGGTTTGTTTACGTTGGTGATGGTGATGATCCACTGAGATCAGATATATATTCATGATCAAAGATGTCAGAAAAGACATCACTCTCAGGTTTCCAGTGATACTTAATCTTCAACAATATCGAGGATTTTCTCAAACATTTACTGTCGTCACCCATTTTCGTCACTCAATTATCAGTACGATCCTTTATTAAAAAAAAAAATTGAATAAGAATAGACATTAAAAACATGAAAGATGGGGAGATATTCCTTAAGTTATTGTTGTTGTTATTATTATCATTATTATTATTATCATTATTATTATTATCATTATTATTATTATCATTATTTTGTAGCAAATGCTGTGTCGTGATCCTTAAGTATTTGCCAGGCATGTGACTGAGAAGTCGAGGGAGTAAAACAGTGTCTTTGCGAACCGAATGCTGTCATCGCTTATATAGAACATATATATTGTTAACAGCGTTCATTGCCATGGCCTATGTTGTCTTTGCAAGCCTTATATCAAGTTTGATATCAGCGCTCGATAAACACATTTGTTTGTCTGCTAGACAGTAGTGGTGATGTGTTAGCTCGTCATTCCTCACGTTAACGTGGTCATGTGATGCCGAGGCGTGAAATTTTGGGCATTTCACGCGGGTTTCTTAATTAATAATTGATAATTGCACAGCTTTTTCCCTCTTTTTTTCTAAGTGTAAATGGATACGTATTTAATATGTTCGCTTACGTGGAACGTAAGAGAGCTTCAGTTGACACAGTCGCCATTTTGACTTTACAAACACAAATATATATATACTTTAAATCACATATAATTATAATTAGACACATATTTCTCATTAATAATAATGTGTATTTACTGACACGCAAAGATATATATATATATATATATATATATATATACACACACACACACATACTTTTGTTCTTTTGTTTCAGTCATTTGACTGCGGCCATGCTGGGGCATGGCCTTTAGTCGTGGAAATCGACCCGGGACTTATTCTTTGTAAGCCTAGCACTTATTCTATCGGTCTATTTTGCCAAACCGCTAAGTTACGGTGACGTAAGCACACCAACATGTGTTGTCAGAGACACAAACATACACCTACATACACATGTGTGTGTGTGTGTATATATATATATATATATAAATATATATATATATATATATATATATATATATATATATATATATATATACATATATATACATATATATAAAGTTGAAATTTACAGAAGACGAAGACAGGTGTATAAACAACAAGCAATGCATATATGTGTGTGTGTACAACAGGCTTCTTTCAGTTTCCGTCTACCAAATTCACTCACAAAGTTTTGTTCGGCCCGAGGCTATAGTAGAAGACACTGTGTGTGTGTAAGAGAGAGAGAGAGAGACCGTGGTTGGTGGAAAGAACGTGCTGTGACATTCGACCGGCAGCGGACCGAACATGTGCAAGGATGATGATGATGATCTCTAAGGCAGAAACAGAAACACGTGTTTGGTGTGTGTGTTCGCATGTTTGTATGTGTGTATAGAAGAGTACATTCAACCAACTCGATAATGTGCTTATGAAACTAATTAAAGGTTCTGAAGTACATCTTGACATAAAAAGATATTCTGACACACATACATGTGTGTTTTCTCACATACGTACATGTTTCAGTCAAGTGTCGAAATTCTTCTGTTTTAAAGCACATGGTAAAGAAATACAGGAATATACTCAAAGATGTTATAAGTATAAGAGTTTCTAAGGTATATGTGTGCTGGCGAATAAGCATGCGTGTGTGTGTGTGTGTGTGTGTGTGTATGTGTGTGAACAATGAAAATGAGTGCATTGGTGGATAAGAATTCTTTTATTTATGGATTAAGGGCACCATTGATTTCATGTTAATGGATGTCCTGCAACAATTATCACATAGAACATCGTCTCCATTTCGTGTGTGTGTATGTGTGTGTATATATATGAGAGAGCGAGACAGACAGACAGAGAGGCAGACATCATCATGTCGTTGCTAAGAACTTAGCGTGCCAACATGGACCGAGGTCAAGGCTACACAACAACTCGTGCCAATCTTCCGTGAGGACATGTCCGGCCGTGGGGAAATATTACCTGGAATGGAAACGAGTGAGAGATAGCGACAGGCAGTGAATCCGGATGTAGAATATCTAGCGCAGCGAATTCCATCCGACCCATGCATGCAAACGTGGACATTAAGAAGACATAATGATGATGGTACATACACAGCTACAAAAGGAGAGAAAGAGAGGGATGTTGAGAGAGAAACTACCAATTAATTGCAAGTCACATCAAATAATGACCTGTGTGTGAGAGCGAGCGTACGTGCGTGCGTGCTACAGGAACTGCGTTAACGCTTCACCCAAACCGTAGTCGCGTTAATGCCTCCAGGAGGTGCTGTACACTCCTCTATGCATATACATATATCATCCACTTCTTAACCACATGACCATGGACACACCTACAGAGCTATATATGTGAGTGTGTGTGTGTGTGTGTGTGTGTGTGTATTATATATATATATATATATAAACATAGTGTATGTGTGTGTATATATATGTGTGTATGTGTATATGTATGCGTACATATTACTAGTAGTATTATTTAAGAATTGATTAATGTTTAGTTAATATTCCCTAGCGTTATCTAGTATTTGATATAACAGTGTGCATGTCTACACATACACAACACACACATACATTTATAGTGTGTCTATATATATTGGTCACCAATTTTGGAACAAGGCCAGCAATTTCGAAGGGGGGAGGATGAGACGATTACATCGACTCCAGTTTTCAATTGGTACCGAGGCCGAAATTGGTAAAATGCAAAGTCGAGCTCGACGGAATTTGAGCTCAGAACGTCAACACGGACGAAATGCCGATATGCATTTTGTCCGACGTGCTACCGTTTCTACCAGCAGTACTTCATGTCGAGTTTTGATAGAAACAATTTGACTTTAAACACAAAAGTTATCCAACACTTAAGACGTAGATTCTATTGTTATTTTACTTTACAAAAAGCGTAGTATCTTTCGTCGGACTGCCGAGGAAGAACAAGCAGATGGAAACTTCAGAATCACCGTCAGCATCATTGTTCATTTGATTCTGCTTTATCATTTACTTTCGTTTGTGTATATATATATTTATATGCATTGGTGTCAATGACGATGCTACATATATATATGTCTGTATGTCTTTATATGTTAAGAAATATATAAATGTATATATAATAGACAGGGTGGGTGGATGGATAAACATGCGTACACGTACACATATGTATTTATTTACACATATGTACACATACCCGGCCGCGTGGTGTCAACTTATTCTTGTTAACGTGTCATCCTTTGGGTGATCAGAGAAATATATATATATATATATATATATATATATATATATATATATATATATATATATATATATATATATATATATATATATATATATATATACATATGTGTGTGTAGATAGATTGATAGGTTTAGTATATACTACAGAAACCCAAATCACTGGTATTTAACGTCCGAACTCGAAGTAGATAAAGCTGTAAGCATTAGCGTGTAAATCTTGACTTACAATATCTTGGACAGAAAGAAATAGTTGAAGGCTGACCGTGAGATATATATATATACATATACATACATACAT
>NC_068999.1:34511085-34513585 GCF_001194135.2 Octopus bimaculoides | reverse complement strand
TTTACTTTTAGATTTTTCACTTCAGAAAAATTTGATAATAGCTTCAAATTTCTGTCTCGTCGATATTTTGATTGCAAAAAAAGAAAAAGCAATAATAACAACAACAACAACAGCAACAATAATAATAATAATAATAATAATGATAACGTTAGAGAACTATATTTGCTGTTCACCAGTTTATATATTTATTTGTTAAAAATTCTCATTTTTCTTCGTACTCTTGTTTATTGGTTATTAATGATATCGTTATTAATATCGTTGTTGTTGTTATACCTCATTTTCGTCATATTTTCTGACAAAAAGATGTCTCCAGCAATTCTATTGAAAAGCAACTTTTATCGCATCGCCAAGAACACACCTGACAACCCTCCCCATCTCTCTATGTCTCCATCCTTCTTTTCTTCTTCTCCTCCTCCTCCCTCTACTTCTTATATATTCGCACCTGCTCCCCAGTAGGCATTGCACTTATTCTTTAGTTTACGTTGACTAATTTAACATCCGGGCTTCCAATAGTTTCTGGCAATTTTTTTTCTTTTTTTAATTACAATCCGCTCTTTACGCTCTTTAGTCAATGAAGTTACAAACACTGTAGAATATATTGTCATGGTAACAGGGTTGTTGATACTAATAAACATTGGCTTGGATGTATATAACAACCAGTAGATTATCACGTATTAATCAACTGCTTGAAGTTGATAATGGGTTGTTGGAATACCGAGATACTGGATTAAAGGACACTGAATTATCATAATTGGTTTATCGATTGCTTATCTAGAAGCAACTAGATTTATAATCACTCTGTTATATTTCTTCTCAATCAGTACAGTGTTAGATTTTAAATCGATGCACGAGTATATAATAAATTTATTGTTATTGTTACAATATATATTTCATAGGTTATAACCATAACACAGTAGATATTATATTCAATATATTATAGACATTATGATGAATACACTATAGGTATTACATAGTCGATATACTGAGGCAATCAGTATATATTGTGATCGACATATTGCAAATGCTCAAATTAGTATATTTTAAATATAATCACATACTAATTATATTATCATAATATATCTATATGTTATAATCAATATATTGTGTTATATTCAATATATAAGTTTTATGATCAATATATAATGTTGTATTTGATATGTAAGTATTATAGTCAATATATTGTGCAATAATCAATATGTTGTATGTGTTGTAACTAATATATCATTGGTGTTGCTATCAATAGAAAGTTTGTTAGCGTCATTCGATTCTCAGATTTATGAAAATATATATTACTACATCAATGGTTAGTAAATACCTTTGTGGTAGTAGTGATGGAATTGTGTGCGCGCGCGTGTGTTTGTGTGTGTAAATATATTTGATAGTAGCACTTAAACATCAGCAGTGTTGAGCGTTTCGTTAGCGACATGGATTATAGGTATGACACAAAATTTCTCTATAGGTGTTATTGGTTTCGAATCGGGTTGAAATGTTTGCTATTTCGATCCGCAATAAATGACTGGGCCTTCAGGAATATTGGTAATTATCCATATTAAATCAGTCTGTATGCAAGTAGATTTCTCGAGTTTTGCAATCCACCGTCGATTTCTCAGAGTACGGAGTGCGGATTGAAATTCGATCCGAAGATCTTGACACAGCCCTATTAGGTTCTATAATAAGGGATTGTTTTGTGTCATATATCAGTCAGGAGCCTGCCGTTTGTGTTGGTCTACCTGTCAAATGATGCTGTTTTTTTTTTTTTTTTCCTTGTTCTATCGGGTGACTTTAGTTAGAGTTTCATGGAGTATGAGACATAAAGAGAGACATTTGACATTCGATCTAGCTTCTGAGGTGATGAGTGCCTATGAATGTTCCTGTTAGTCTGCTAGAGAATGGCAGGAGTTTCTACAAGTATCAGGATTCTGAATCTTGCAAAAATCAGCTCTCGGTGTTTGTTATCCTGAGCTGTTTTAAACAGCTCACTTGCAATGCAACTTTTGTTAATATTATGCAACGATATGTCCTATGCACAGACTCCCTCAATACACGAGTGCGCAGAAATTTTTCTTAAAATTTCCATTCACCGGACCACGAGGTTTTTTTGAAGATCTTTCTTGGAGGACAGTATTCATAATAACGCTTTCATCCTCAGAGTTTATAATGATGAAGTTGATGTTGGCATTTCTAATATAAAGGGTATTGGCACAATATCTACATTCATGTTAGAAAAGATTGTAACAAGTTTGAGTGGAATAGAAATGTAATGTTTCACTTGGACATTACCCGTCCCATTAACTTTGTTGATTAGACAACAGCAAATACACTTACATACTTTCACTCACATTATATTTGTGTACACACACATACACAAACACTATTTGTGGGTTAACTAGGCTACCATTAGTTTCGTGTTAAGAGAAGTATATCTCTTAACAATTTTCAAGTCTAAATCCTAGGGCATTAGTATGTACATATACATACAGAAACAAATATAAATATATAT
>NC_068999.1:34502222-34509824 GCF_001194135.2 Octopus bimaculoides | reverse complement strand
ATATATATATATATATATATATATATATATACATATATATATATATATATATATATAACATAATTCAGTTTAACTTTCTTTAAACAGCAGTAGCATCAACTCCACCATTAACACCAACAATTCCAATAATAGTAATAATAATAATAATAATAATAATAATAACTTAGCAGAAATAAATAAATTAGTAAAATAAATAATAATTTAGCAGAAATAAATAAATAATAACAATTACTTAAAACATTAAACTACGAAGATATTTTAAACAACAAGCAAAAGCACAATTTCAATACAATTTGTCAGTTGCACTAATTTATATGCAGAAAGCTGTTATTAGCAGGTGCACCAGCTGCTTTTCTTTCCTTTTTACTACTTACTTTTTATTGTTACAGTATTATCAACTGTTATTATTGTTGTTGCTGCTATTATTATTAATTTTATTATTACCGTCTCTTTTTTTTTTTTGTGTCGTTCTTTTAAATCTGCTTTTGGAATGTATATGAAGTATTTTACACGGTTCGATCTAGTGACTTGTGTGTGTGTGTGTGTATGTGTGAGAGAGAGAGTGTGTGTTTGTGTGTATGTGCGTGTGTGAAAACGATGTAGTTCGACCTAAGTTCTGTCTTACTTCGTCTTGTCAATTATATAGGAGTTAAGATATAAACATACTTCCATGAATTTTATCACACGTATGAATATAAAGACGTATAAAATTACTTCACAAAGCATCGTTATCTCTGTATGTGAGTGTGCATTTATGTGTGAGAGAGAGAGAGAAAGTATGTATTATAGGAAGTTTTACCTACAGTTTAAAAGTCCAACTTTGCAATATAATGTCTCGCTCATTCTGTACATGAATTACATTAAGAGTACATATGCCTGGGGAATACTCAGCCACTTATTCAGTTGATCAGAAATTCAGACCAAGAACCATAGTGTGTTTATTGAAAGGCAGATGAAAACGGCAACACTGGTGAGGCGGAATGGAGCAACTCTGAGTATGCTTTTCTAAGTAGGAGGAACGAAACTGCAATGTGACACTTCCTGTGCTTTGAAGATGGCAGAGTAATCCAGGACATTTTGTGTTTTTCCCGAAATATCCAAAGTACACTGACCAGCTATTGGGGATTCTATGTATTATTTATTTTTCTAAATTTTATTCTTATATCCTTTTGTTATATCTTAATTGTTGTCGTGCCTCCCCTTCATCGATGTTGATTGTGTTTTATCTCACCTGTTCGTGTGTTGTATCTCATCCTTCGATATTGTCATCGATATCTTAGATCCTTGTGGCTCCTAAAAGAAATCTTTATCTATTTCAAAAAATGTTTTTGTATCTCATTGCTATAATAGAGTTTTGGTGGGTTTGCACTTGAATAACAAGTCACCACCCGTGACTTCAGCCATCTTCCGCCGTTTCTAGCAAGCAGGCCATTTGCATGTCTTCTATGTACATCTTCAAACCATCCTTTTCTGTACACTCCTTCAACCTCTTCCTCGTCGTTTCTTAGTCTCCAAAGACAATCGGTACGACCTGACTTTTCCTGCAACCCCACAGTTTGCCTATCTCTCTCTTCAGATTCTGCTATACATCTACCATGCTTTATTATTATTATTATTATTACCAACATCATTATTAAGGCGGCGAGCTGATAGAATCGTTAGCACGCCAGGCAAAATGTTTAGCGGTATTTCGTCCGTCTTTCCGTCCTGAATTCAAATTCTACCGAGGTCGACTTTGCCTTTCATCCTTTCGGAGTCGATAAATTAAGTACTGGGTTAGTACTGGGGTCAATGTAATCGGCTTAGTACTGGGGTCAATGTAATCGGCTATCCCCTTCCCCCAAATTTCAGGCAAGACCTATAGCAGAAAGGATTATTATTATCAAAACAGTGAACTAGTAGAACCGTTAGCACGTTGGACAAACTATTTAAAAGCATCTCTTCCGGGTATTTACGTTCTGAGTTCAAATTCCACCGAAGTCAACTTTGCCTTTCATCTTTTCGGGGTCGATAAAATAAGCACCGGTTAATCCACTCGGGTCAATGGAATCGATTTACACCTTTCCCTTTAAAGTGCTGGGCTTGTACCGAAATTCAAAACCACTATTATATGTAGCGTGACATAGCTGAATCGTTGATAGGTCCCCTTCGTAATCACGACATTATCGGTTCGATTTTACTCTATGGTGTCATTAACAAGTGCAGTTGGCCTAGGCCATATGAGTGAAACTTAGCTGGCAAAAATTGTGCAGAAGGTCATCAAATGGTTTCTACTCGTATTTCACCTTAGTCCCAAGAGTAATTTGTATTACGGTGGTTCTGCTTCTGGATCACGTTAATGGTACACGAGTTCCCGAAAGAAAAAAAAAAAAACAGACTATTTATGGGAAAGTAATGCAGTTATTCGATCAATTGGAGTATCCTCGCAGTAAGCGATGGAGATCCATTTCCTTATATTTTAATGTGAATATAAAAAGCTGTAATTTTCTGGGCGTAGCTGGCAATCATGCGCTCAAGATGCTTCATCGAAATCCAATAGTGTCGTTTGCTACTCCTTTGTCCAGGTGAACACAAATCCTTCTCCTCCTCCTCGTCATTCTCCCCCCCGCCTCCTTCTCCTAACTCACCTTTTCCTTTCTTACGTGAAAGTGGAGGAGGATGCATCAGATCATGATATGCGTTCACTGAAGTTCCGACTGACTATTTGCAATGACATTAGTGACGTAGAGGAAGTGACGTAGTTACAGTACTCAATTGAAGAATCAGCCCACCGGAAGTCAATCATTTTTCCTCTTTTTTTTAATGTTTACATTTCCCTCTGTTTTTGAAAAATGTCACGAAACTGTTTAAATAAATGTTTCCAGTTTTCGACATATAACGGATCAGTTACGGAAAAGCCGGGAGATATTAAAGTTGTAATGATCATCTTGCTATAAAGTGCAAAATTTCCAGTGATCCATATAAGGAAACCTCTTGTTGCTCTTAGAATCAAAGGACATTTGTAGAACAAATGTTGTTTAACAATATTTTGTCTTTTTGAGCGTTTCCTTGTTTACAACTATTGTTGTTGTTTTTGATTCTTTACTAAAGGATAATTCCTACGTGCCACATAAAGAAACAATGGCTATATTTTGTTCTATTGATAAGAGGGTTGAATGGACTGGAGGTAATGGAGGGGCGATGTTATACTGTTAGTGGCTTTCAATGGAAGTTATGAGAGAATTGAACAAAAACATGGAACATATATAAACAAATATGTATATATATATAAAAACAAAGAGAGGAAGAGTCTTAAGAGAGTGAGAAAGAGGAAGTAGAGAGTGAGTGCGGAAGATGCTACAAAAGGAGAAAGAATGGGAACATATGAAGATCTGGAAAAGAGAGAGTTTGAAGTGTGTATGTGGCAGTTGTAAAGTGTGTGTGTGCACTTGCTATAGTGTGTATGAGTCAAAATAAGAGAGAGATGATGGTTAAGTTTGCGCGAGATTGAGTAAAAGGAAAGACGTGTGTGCGACTGTGAGAGGGATAATGATACATAGAGAGGATGTATATGTGTGTATGTGTGTGTTATTCAATGCTTGTCTGTGTTTGTGAGTGGGAATTTGTGCGTGTTTGTGCACGCATATGTACCAAAACATCTTAAAGAGTAAGGTTGTGCGAGTATGCATGCGTGCGTGTGTGTGTGTGTGCAAATGACTATGTTTGTGAGAAATATTGAGAAGCTGAAAAGTGTGTGTGTGTGTATGAGAGAGAGAGAGAGAGAGAGACGGACAGAGAGAGAGACGGACAGAGAGAGAGAGACGGAGAGAAAGAGAGAAGGGAAGAAACTGATAAAGAGGCTATAAAAGCAAACAATATCAGAACGAAGGATATCGTCCATATTGTTTCCTCTTCCGTTGCTGTTGTGGTGAAGATATCACATAAAGCAAAATGATAAACAACCGGATGTTAAAAGACTAATTCAATAGCAGACGTCCTCGTATAAAGTACAGTATGTTACTTTATTTATTCAGTGAGTGTTAGCTATTTATTCTTCGCTCGTTTACGCCTTTCATTTACAACCATTTCCTTTCAATCTGTCTGCAGAAAAATCAGCTTTTTTCTTCGGCAAAATCATGTCAAAATCAAAAATTTCATCGTATCGAGATATTTTTCTTGTTCTTTATTTCCCTTTCTTTTTGATTATAACTTCTATTTATTTTATTATTGTTACTGCTTTCTTTTTACCTTATTCCTTTCCTTTCCTTTTTTTTTGGTTTCTTTTTAGTTCCGTAGTTGATTCGAACCATTTTAGCTTTGGCTATGTTGGATTCCCCACGTTTTGCATGAATTCTGCTCACTTCAGGAAAAGCGCGCCAAACCAGTAGAACTGTTTAGATGTTAGAATATCAATTGTACTTTCACGTTGTACAATCGGTTTCAGTGACAGTTTTTAGTGTTCTTGTACACTTTAACCACCGGCAAATCTTAACCATTCTACCGACGTTAACAGTTGTTTATTTTACAACATTAGTATATCACAGTATTATCACATTCAATGGCAGCTTCTCCTGTTTAGCACCGTTCTACCAATATCAAATATATCAGTCATATTGCTTAAACTATTGATCTATCGAATAAAGCTATACGCCAATGCAATCAATTTAATGGCAGTTTCTACGGTTCAGTACTGTTCCATCACTGGTATATCTTTATTATCCTACCAATAATCGGTCAGACTAGCAATATATATTAAATTACAACGGTGTACCTCTTAAAGCTATGAACGTATTGCAATAATTTGTAACATGGGTATAGCATCTAACAGCAATATAGATATTAACACCTATGAAATTATACCAACGATACAGGTGTTACCAAGGCATAATTTTACCCTTTATCATTCAGATTAGTCTATCAAATGTAATGTAGAGTTATTCACATTGTTTTGCATTAATCATAAATAGCCTTGGGACTTTGAGATTTCAATGATGTTATTGTTTACTGTTAGGTTGACATTGTAAGGTAAATATGAGAGACTGAATATGGCTAGCTTTAATATAAGATGGGCCGAATATTTTGGCCATGTCTGGTTAAACAACTTGAGGGTTAAACAACTGTGCTCTTGCAGTATTTTGACTGTTACTATGGATGGGAATGCATGGCTTAGTGGTTAAGGTGTTGCACTCACAACCGTGATTTCAATTCCTAGACCGAGTGGTGTTTTGTGTTCTTGACCAAACCACTTCATCTCACCTTGCTCTGTGGTCAACTCGACACCTGACGTGTGTAACACAGTGCACCTGTTCAGACAGCGTCGATTTGATGGCGGGAGTGAGCTAATGTGTGGCACATACCTTTGATTACTATAAACAAATCTTTTGGGCAGGTCGTTCGGCAAAAAGCTAAATGTTCATATGTCGTCTTCGACGGCAGAGCCCATCAGTAATGGTGGTATAAGTTATACGAATTGCATAAGTCTCTCCACAGGTGAGAATTCTAGCAGCGATAGTAAGAATTGTTGCAGCTCTAAGGGTTAGCAATATAGGTCCCACCCGACACCTTCAGTCACAATTAGTGGCAATTGAAATTTTTCCTTTTTGGTTTTATATTGCGTACAGCTGCCTGCGTTATTTAATATATATATGAATGATACATTCATATATATATATATATATATATGAATGGATGAATGATGCATTCAGATATTATTAATCAAAGTCAATGAAATTCCGCCGGATTCGATGATGAACATTCAGTTGTCCGGTCAACTAAAATATCTGCTCATTAAATCAGCATGTAAGTGACTGAATGTTCCAGAGACATGTATAATCTTCATGTTATTCTCAGGCGGAATCAGTGTGATGCAGTGTGAGACAAAGTTGTACATTTGAATAACACGTACAAACTTTCCATCGGGATTCTATACAGTTTTCATCTTCTCAAATTCACTTACAATTCTTCCATTGACACGAGACATTTGTAGAAAGTACTTGCTCAAGATACCATAGAATGCAATTGAAGACGTCTTGAGTAGAAGGAGCTCTTGTGCATAGAAATGTATCTTCTTGATAATTAGCTGCGTGTATTTGTCTGCTATCATGCTAAACTAATCGAGCTGTAGTAGAGGCAATAAAATGAAAGTAAGTGGAAGGATGAGTGATATCTGTCATCTTTGACGGGTGCAGTTGGCAAGGAAGTAGTGACTGACAGTAACAGCATTAAAATAAAGATTGGCTGAAGTATTTAGGATTGAAACAATATTAGTGTGAGTTATGTCCCTTACACACACACACACACACACACGCACGCACGCACGCACACACGCACGCACACACACACACACACACACACACACACACACACACACACACACACACACACACACACACACACACACACACACACACACACACACACACACGCGCAGACATAAGTTTGTTTCTTTTTAAAGTAATTGCTCAATGTAGTGTGTGTGTGTGTGTGTGTGCAGTGAATATTACGGCAAGAAAGAATTCATTTTTCTTCTGTATAAAGCATTCTCTATAATTCGTAAAATTATTGTTACTTTTGACAAGGATAGACTAGTATTTTAGTAAGTACCAATCTATAAAACTTATTGATAAAGCATCCCTATACACTAATGAAACAATCTAAAATCATATTTTCAAGACATTAGTTTAATGATGGATCACCTGTACAATTATATGATCCATCAGTTGTATTAGATTAAAGAGATATCAAATCTATAAATATGTGATCTAATAAATGTCGACTTTAATGACATCAAACATCATTCCCCTCACTATACAATATAAAGTATATTTTAATGACATGAACTATACACTTATATAGTCAAACACCTGCAGGAAGAACATAACAATTTTATACAACCAACACCAGCGAGGTGTAATGGCATATCAAAGATAGATTTATATCATCCAACATCATGGCAAACCTCCTGCATAGTTTACTGAGACATCAACTGTATAGTAGTACAGTCTTTAATATTCAGTCCCAGCACAAATAATAATGCGTCTTAGCCGTTATTTAACCAAAACAAAAACGGAATGGTCTAAAAAAACACACTTTCTGTAAATCGAGGAATCCACAAGAAGGATCTAAAAATAGGCGAACCATTGTAAATATTTGCATCAGATGGCATATTACCATGTTGACATATGCAGTTCTAGTGTGCAATGTTGCAGTCTCATTGCTGGCGGAAATCTTATCTGCAATTATTGATTTTTTTTTTCAACACCAAAAAATCCGAACGTTTAAGAAGTTGCATATTGCCGTCACTGCTGCATGTCTGTACGGTGTACACATATATGATTGTGTGTGTGGGCATGCATGTGTGTGCGTGCATATACATACATATAGCTTATATAAATTAAAATATATGAGTAAATATACATATTTATGTACATGCAAATATACATACATACATGCATATATATGTCTGTTCCTGCAAATGGGTGTGAATTTATACATAGTCCTGCCCATTTGTGCATAAGTATCGATGTGTGTGTACTTCTATACTTAAGAATGTAAATGTGCCCGCGTTAATACATACAAGTATCAATACATATGTGTGTGTGTGTATGTATGTGTATATATATA
>NC_068999.1:34492574-34501183 GCF_001194135.2 Octopus bimaculoides | reverse complement strand
AGATAATATATGTATGCATGTGTGTGTACAGGGTGCGGTGGGTAAATTGTCACCATTTTATATCTTTAATTTCACGCGTTGTTTGTTTTTGATTTTGTCGACTACACAGTATAGTATGGTCAGTTGGGCACCGTCTGTGAGAAAAACAGCACCATGTCGCAATTCTCTCTGCCAGAAATTTGGAAACGACATACTGTACTGTCTGGCATTCGCGCCGGAAGCACCAATACGAACATTTCAGAGTGTTTGGGTGTCAATCTGAGGACAGTGCAATCTGAGAACATGTGCCGAGAGTGATAAAAATCAAACATCCACTCAACATCAGGGTGTTCAGAGTGATCACTGGTGATGGCGACGTTATGGCTCCAGTCATCTTCTCACACGACCTCAGACTCAACACCGAGGCCTACATCAAGTGCCTAGAGGAGGTAGTGCTTCCCTGGGTCAAGAGGGTGGCTGCTGGAAGACCCTGTGTCTGGCGACAGGATTCTGCACTATGCCACACAAGCAGGAGAACCTCGTCATGGCAGTCAGATAATTCTGCGACTACATCAATCCTAACATCTGGCCACCTAATTCCTCAAACTGCAACCCCTTTGATTATTATGTATGGGTCGCAGTTGAGCGAGAGACCAACAAAACTCCTTGTAACACCAAGGAAGAACAGATGGCAAGGATTATGGCAGCATTCATTGGCTTATACAAGAAAACCGTCCAGAAGAGTTGCAGGAGACTCCGATGTGGTCTGGAGGCCGTGGTTGAAACCAATGGCTATTTTATTGAGAAAATTTACTATTATTTCAAGATCTGTTCATGTAATTTTGGTAAATATATCTATTAAATGAGATGTCAGTATTATTTTCATTTTTGCTCAATTTAGACGACAGGTTATTCACCGCATCCTGTATGTATGTTTGTGTGTGTGTGTGTCTATTCATGCATACATTCATATTTATATATGTACCCATACACATCGGCCATTTTAAGTGTAGGGGGTCAGTGGTGGCTCGTGTATAGGTACTGCTGAACTGCAGTACCCACTATTTCCACTCGATATTATCGATAACATTCAATATAATGAGTCCTTTTTTTTCTTTAATTCTTTCTTTATAATTGTCAGCAATACTCGGACACTGAACGAGTGTGTGCAGAATGGTTTTGTCGCTCTGCACATACCTAGGACAAGCTTTTCTGACTGCACATCTGTGTCTGTAGAGTTTATCGCGAACTGGTAGCGCCCCCACCTTCCCTGGTAGCACTGCCAGGCCAAGGATATCTGGAAGTTATCTATGATATTCTCCGACGAGAAAGTCTCCCGGAACAAACTATCCAGTTCGTTTTCGTCGACGTCCAAGTTTCTCCGAGGACGTCGTCGCTCTTTCCCACCACTAATACTCTATATATTGCTAAAGCTGAATATTCACCAATCCCATTGCCCGACTTGTAGAGGACTGTAAGCGCCTGGCAACATTTCATTCAACTTGAAGCTTCTCAACGCATTGTATTGTAGACTTGAGCTCCTATCTCTCTTATATATTGTTGATACAGAAGTAGAAAGATAGAGAGAAAGAGAAGTGAAATAGTTGCTCTGGGATAGCCGATACATTCAATTTGTTCTAAGATTTAATAAATGTCCCAATGGAGTATCGTTAATTTCTCTTATGAAATATTTCCTTTTCTCTTTCACTAACGTCAACTATTCGGCTGCGGTTATACCAGTTTACCAAATAAAAAGTACTCCGTTTATAAACTCCGTTATAAATCATGTATGGGATTTGAAACCATGTAAATATTTGCCTATTGGGATTTCAGTCTAGCACTTGGCCATTGTATGAAAATTTTTCTCTGTCAGTAAAGAGAACCGATAACTGTTTCCCACCATAGCTGACGATGCAGCTTTTGGTTGGGTTAATGTTTTCTTTTTTTTTTCTTCCTTGCGATTGAGTGTTTCCGTATTTAATTTCAATGCATTGAAGTATCTTCAATCACATCCTTATGTCGATCGAGGCTTTGTGATGTGATATTATTAGATAGATGGTAACGAAACAGATGTTTTCATTGAATGGTCGGCGTTATCTGACCACATGTTTACCAATACCATCTACTTTCGAGAGTTAGGGACTTTAGCAGGGTCCACTTTGCTGTTGCAGACAATGTCTATAGTCAACCCACGTATTGTCTTGGAGACTCAACAGAAGTCATGCTCACTCTCCATTCCAAAATAAAATGGCGCTTTTCTCGTTTACTCTCGATTTCTCATTATTTTTGTGCTTACAATTATTACGTTACTCGAACGTATAAACTTCAAGAACGTTTTTCATGTCTTGGACCGCAATTATCAACATAGCCATTTATTTATTTATGTATTTTGTGTAGACGTCGTATGGTCGAGTGTTTAAGAGGTTTGCTTCGCTACAACGAAGGTCTGCGTTTTATCCCACTTATTGTTTTTACTGTTTGGATTTCGGATTATTTATTTTGTCTTTTAGTTTCCGTGTATGTTGTGTATTAATCAGCTTTATCTTCAAGATTCTGTGTTCAAATCTCGCCGAAGTTCAATTCAGTTTTTCATTCCTCCAAGATCGATAAGATAATTGCCAGCCAACCCCTAGAACAGATGTAACTGATAAAATGTTTCCCTTTCCTTTCCTACAATTGTATGGTTTTATGCTAAATTTTATGAAATCAGAACTACCCCAGGTGACAATTATTTCATTTGTGGCTATTTGAAATTATGTTTCCTACAGAGAGGTATTGTTACACAAATCTGAATTTACTCAACTTTCCTTCTTACGAATACTAACCAGCGAGCGGGGGGCGGGGGCTCTATACTGATACTTTTCAATAAACAATGACAAATCGACAATAATGATAACAGACTTTAAAATATAAATAAGGAATCAAAAAAAAAGTATTCATACCACCTATGTATGTAAACTACAAATAATAACAAAGTATTGTTTAAAACGTATTGACTAAATTAGTGGTGGAGGTGGTGGTCATCCATGCAATAAATACAGCGACTGCATTTGCAACGTTAGGTTAAGTTCTGACTTATATATATATATATATATATATATATATATATATATATGTGTGTGTGTGTGTGTGTGTGTGTGTGCATGTATGTGTATATATATGGGGTGCATTTAATTTTGCTGGATCATCGCAGAGTGGTGTTAGTAAAAAAAAATGCTTGAGAAGCGGTAAGCTGTGCGATCATTCGACCATAGCAATTGAATCTCTCTCATAACACAGCATCACCGCCTTAAAGAATGAAGAGCGTTACTTAGATAACTTAGATATCTTTCGGCCAAAGATTGAACCAAGCCATGTCAAATTTAATAAGGATCTGTTAAGTCATTTTTAATTCAAGTCTTGTGATATCATGATGTTTCCAAGCACAGGTGCCTTAACCAGTACCCCTTGAAGGAATTTGTCCAGGTATATTTGAAGTATTCACTCCATTTAAAAATATAAAATGACACGTTGGTTCTGGTTGGGATGCATTTAATCATAGGTTTGTTTAGATGGAGTTAAGCAACAAAATCTACTAAGAACAAAATATATTCAGAAAAGATATGACCAGGTAATGTGACACTCATTACTTCATATGTTGTAAATAGAAGCAAAGAGTTTCAACCTAAGATCAAAACAGGATCGTGTTGTGTACTCGACAGAAGCAGATATGTTGACTTACCATCAGCACCACATTCATTGCCTTTAATCTCTTTACTACAAATATATTTAGTGTACGGTGATTTTTCAATTACCATCAGTAATATATTCTTAATACGCACCGTTTTGACATTGAGAGCCTCAGACATCATCAAAGAAGATTCAGTGCTGTATATATAAAGAGATAACCTGGAAGAACATTCTTAGAATTGTTCTTTCTATACACAATCGTTTTACCAGTTTTAAACAGTTGTAAGTCTTAATGTAATATGTAGTGTTTTCTTACTCTCTCTCCATACAGCAGATTACAGTGAAATAGTGTTAAAGTGAGTGGTTACTCGCTCCATACCAAGGAGTATGTTGACTTAGTATGCAATATGTGGCGTTACTCTTAACATGATCGGAGTACGAGGAAAATGTCGTGAAGGCAATTTTAATCATATATTTTAATGTCTTGAGTGTAAGCAATATGTGTTCCAGATTTACTGCATCCTGGACAAAGCTGAATATTTTCAAATCTAAATGAGAAATTGGTCATCCCCCCCACACACACACACACAAACACACAAACACGTTAATAACTAAGGAGTGAACTGTAGGATTTCTCAGTTTTCTGTGAATCGATTTTGATAACACTTTTCCCAGCTGGATTACACACTATGGCAACCCCATTGTTATGTTCTCATTGTTCTGTATAACGTCCTTTCTTTTTTATTTCAGATTCTTCAGTTTGGGAGTGAACCACGCCAATAGCTTTTGAATGAAAATAGGCCACCTGGACATTTTTTTTTTTTTTTTTTTCAGAAAATGAAGGGTAATGATAGATATTAAGCATACATTGAGTATATATTTAACAGAAAACCATAATATAACATTTATCGACGTACTAAATTATTTAACCACATGAGCGCCAAGGAAGAAACGATTCGATAGTGGGACCGCCAAGACTGACAAAAAGGGATTTAAGAAATATTGGCTGCAAATTACGTGGGAAGGTTGGACAAACAAGCAAAGCCATTTTCACTGCCTCTGGACTTCCTCATGTACCGAAAACCACCAGGAATCGCATCCTCGGGACCATGGCTTCCGTACGAGAACTCCTGAAACTGCCTCCTCACAAGAGTTTGAGGCTTCAATGGGCCCAAAAGTACATGACGTCAGACATGAGTTGTGTTCTATTCACTGACGAAACCAGGGTGATCCTTGACGAACCTGACAGTTGGGCAAATGATTGGGATTATTTTGGAGATGAGCGTCACCAACGTTTACGACGTTTGCAACAGGCTGGAGGAGTCATGTTGTTGGCTGATGTCATTGGGGACAGACTTGTTGGCCCAGTCAGGGTGCCTGAAGAGGTTAAAGTGCCGCAAGCCGCCTATTAGAATCTTCCGAGGGCGGTCTTAGATACCTAGCTAGATGACATACTGCTGCAACTTCTTAGGAATCTCGTATTCATGCATGACAATGCTCCCTCCCACTCTGCTAGGACCACCCAAACATTCTTAGGGTCTTATGGCATACAAGGTGAAAGCTTGATGATGTGGCTGCTAGTATCTCCAGATCTCGACCATATCGAAAATCTTTGGTCTATCATTAAACAAGATGTTTATGCCGATGGACACCAAATTTACGTCGAAAGATGTCATAAGGGCGACCAGAGGCATTCCAACCTGTTAAGAAATTGAC
The DNA here is from genome assembly GCF_001194135.2 of Octopus bimaculoides. NCBI lineage: Eukaryota > Metazoa > Mollusca > Cephalopoda > Octopoda > Octopodidae > Octopus > Octopus bimaculoides. The sequence goes on along the minus strand of NC_068999.1, from coordinate 34,495,819 downwards.
AGATTCCATGACTAAAAGGGGTTTTGAAATTATTCGTCGAAAGGGTGCTCATAAGGCTTTTAAATAAATCATTATGTCAATAAATGTTATAATATTATGGTTTTCTGTTAAATATATACTCAATGTATGATTAATATGTATTATTATCTTTCATGTTTTGTAAAAATGTCTCGGTGGGCCATTTTCATTCAAAAGCTATTAGCGTGGTTCATCCAGAAACTGAAGAATCTGAAATAAAAAAGAATGGACGTTACATAGAATAATGAAAACATAACAATGGTGTTGCCATAGTGTGCAAACCAGCTGGGAAAAGTTTTATCAAAATCGATTCACAGAAAACTGAGAAATCCTAAATTTCACTCCTAAGCTATTAGCATGGTTCTGGGAGTATACATGAGTAGTAGGAGGCAGAGAACGAGAAAACTGTATAGTAAAGCTTGTTTTTTTTTTTTGCAATTTCCTCCTCCTATATCCATCGCCTCAAAGTAGAGTAACTAAGTGACAAGAGCTGGACTGTTGTTTATCGATATATTTGTCAACAGTAAAGCTTGTTCTAATGTCTGCCCATTACCAAACCGGCGGATCCTGTCTAATGCCATTATAATTATCTGACTTAATAAATGGCAAAGGAAATTGACTTCTGATGTTGCCCACTTCTCGCTTCCATTTTGCAGTATTATTATTATCATTATTATTATTACAGTTTTTTTGTTTTGTTTTGTATTGCTTTTTTTTTTTTCATTTTCTGTAGAAAACGCTGGGGTTGGCAGGGAGTGTAGATGATATCTTTGTTAGAGCTTGGGACATATGAGCTTTTGTTTTTCATATATATTTTTTTAGGGAGGGGAGGGTGTTTGCTTTTGTTGGTATCTAACCAGATTAGTAATGAATGTCTGTGTCCGTCTCTGTGTGTGCGTGCGTGTACGAGTACATAAATATATATCAATACAAATACAACGATATAATTGAACATTTTATGTATGTGTGTGTACATAAGTATACATACACACGCGCGCGCGCACGCGCACGCACACGCACACGCACACACACAGGTATGTAGGCTTATATATATATATATATGTGTGTATATATGTATGTAGATACTTATAAATACACCCCCCCCCGTACACATACAGTGCTATATTATACTAATATATAAATGTTTGTGTCACATGTGGATATATCATATCATATACATAGTACGGTTTCCATGATAACTGTGTTTATACGCACACAAATTTGGATCAGCGCTATCTCTAGATATTGAGCACTATCCAGAATTTCACATTCACTTCGCGATTGCGTACAGACCTGTATAAATATAGAATTATATAATTAAACAGTTAGCGCTAAGATAACGAAGTAGTGAATTATATTACGTTAATATACCTATAACTGTTATCTGAAAGATATTTCGTATATACGTATACTACACGTACGTACCTTTGGTGGTTTGCGAATATGACTTATAAAAGATATCTCTTGCTACACGGATGTTTGAATGTGCAACACACAAAACTGTGAGATGTCAAAGTTTACAGTCCCATATGTGTGTGCTTATGGATATATGTCTGTTTCTCCCCCCTCTCTCTCTCTCTCTCTCTCTCTCTCTCTATATATATATATATATATATATATATATATATGTGTGTGTGTGTGTGTGTTTGTGTGTCTGTGTTTGTGCCTCCCCACCATCACTTGACAACTGATGCTGGTGTGTTAACATCCACGTCACCAAGCGGTTCGGCAAAAGGGACGGATGAAATAAGTACTAGGCTTGCAAAGAATAAGTCCTGGGGTCGATTTGTTCGACTAAAGGCGGTGACCCAGCATGGCTGCAGTCAAATGACCGAAACAAGTAAAAGGATAAAAAGAATACATACATATATCTTTTAAATTTGTTTACGGAAAACGTTTCGAAAATGCAAATAAGGGTCCTTTTCCATGACGCCGTCTACAGTCTCATGACGCTGAATGGTGAACCAGTTTTGGGGATGATATCGATCTGTACCGATATAATGTAGGATAGACATAATAATAATAACAATAATCCTTGGATGGCATTTATAAACATTTAATGCATCGCTACGCGCGTTTCCATGTATCATGTGTCCCTCAAGATCACAGTCCATATTCCTGGGATGATTACAGTATAGTCCGTAGAACCCGTGGGCATTGGGTTGATCATCTTCATGGATTCATTTCTTCAGGTGATATAATATTAATGAATGTTTACCTGAGGAATGTTTATCCCTTTTGAACAGTGCAAAGCTTAGTTGGGTTATGTGGGTATTTCTGTGTACATAACAGCATAAGCACACACACACACACACACACACACACACACACATGCTTTTACTGTTATTGTATATGCTAAGGTTCTACGTCACTTTAGGGTCGACAATGACTGGGCCAACACTTACGTATTTCTAGAGAAGGGAGATGACTGAAAACAGGAAAATGTGATGATTATCCTGAAATATGAATAAATTAAAGTTAGTAAAATTAGTACACGTTGTTTGGAAAATTCATATGATCATTAGCAGATACGGTGCTAACCATTTCGACCATGTTTAGATTTTAATTAAATTGCTCTGATGATCTCTGTTAATACCGAAACTTCTCCCAAGTTGTTACGATGTCAACAATTCAACAGATTTATTTTTTGTTTGCTCTTTGTGGTTCTTTCTTTTCCTTTTTCTCTCAGCGTATATCTTAACAATTTTGCATGACGTTTGATGTTGTCGCTTCTGCTTTATCTTGAATAGATATTACTAGTGATTCATACCCGTAAGGTATTGGTTAACTAGGGTTTTCCCTTCAACATATATATATATATATATATATATATATATATATATAAAATGTGTGTGTTGTTAAACTATGGATCGTCATCTTTTGCCTATTTATCACACGCACTACTTATTTGATATTCACTTTAGCTTTATTATCATTTTTAGTTTATTTGTCTTTCAAAGTTCTTTCGTCACATAATCTGTGACCTCATCAACGGGTCTCTGTCCCATGTCTCGACTTGTCTTCCCTATTCCATTTTGTATGTATGTATGTTTGTAGATCTCCGTTGTTTGGCGATGAGTTCTCAATTTTTCAGTCAAATGAATTATATGCTCTTGAGTCGGAATACTCAGGTGACTGAGTATTCCACAGACATGAGTAATCCATAACGTAATGTTCAGACAAAAACAGCGTGGCACAGTATGCGACAAAGCATATATATATATATA
>NC_068999.1:34489094-34491942 GCF_001194135.2 Octopus bimaculoides | reverse complement strand
ATATATATATATATATATATATACTCAACTGGCTTTTTTCAGTTCCCATCTACCAAAACAACTCAAAAGGCTTTAGTCCGCCCGAGGTTAGAGAAGACACTTGCCCAAAGTGCCACGCAATGGGGCTGAACCCGGAGTCGTGTGGTTGGTAAGCAAATTTCTTACCACATAGCCAGCCACAGAAAGATAGACAGACACATACATACCTCTGTATATATTGTATGTATATAGATATGTAATGTATTTCTGTATATTTATGTACATGCATAATTGTGTATAGTTATAAAATCGGAAATATGCGTATAAAATTGGAAGGGAAAGCTGTATTATGAACGTAATTCCCGATTGTCTATATATTTATATACATGTGTGTGAGTGTGAGTGGATGCAGGTTGCCTATTTCTTCTCCAAACTATTAAAATATATTTCTTGTGGAAGACCTCTCTAGAAATGTATAGAAGATGAGTGTGGGGTGCGAAAGGGAAGGGCCAGTTTATTGATGTGTGTGGGGGAACGAGAATGGTAGGGTATGTGAAGTGAACGAACTGAGAGTTGAAGGAGGGTGCGAGGGGAATAATAATAATAATAGTAGTAATAATAATAATAATAGTAGTAATAATAATAATAATAATAGTAGTAATAATAATAATAATAATAATAATAATAATAATAATAATAAACTACAACAGATATGATTATAAGATAACGTGAGAGTTTATCATTTGCTGCGATTCCATCAACGAAGTCTATAGGGTTCTTGAGAACAGCCGTTTTGGGGGTGAGGTTAAGAGGAAAGAGTAGTGGGGGAGAGACAGTCGTCGGAGTGTAGCTCTGTCTTATTTTATATATATATATATATATAATACAAAATATATATATATATATATGTATATATATATATATATATAAGACATATATATATATGCTCACATACGCATGTATATATGTATATGTATGTGTGTATTTGTACATATATATGTGTATATATATATATATATATATATATATATATATATATATATATATATATATATATATATATATATATAGATAGATAGATACACATATACATGTATATATATGTATGTATATATGAATACACATGTATATATAAACACACGCACACACACACGCGTATAAATTCATACACACACACATGCACATCTAGCTACATACACGAACACATACGCAGATTCGTTCATGCTCGCACACACATCTGTACACTGTCTCTTCTCACTTGAGCCTAGGAACTGTATTATTTATGTATATCTATGCACATGTATACATGAATGTGTCATGCATATGTATGTAGTGGTCATACATTCATGAATGTGAAAAAGACTGGAGAGATTCGTGTGTGGTGGGGAAATTGTAGAGATTCGTGTGTGGTGGGGAAATTCGTATGTGTGTGTGTGTGTGGAAACTTTATGTAAAACTGAATATTTATACATGCAAGTATGTGTATATGTACAATAATTTTACACCGTTTTACGTAATGTATAAGTTCTAGGGGAAATATATATTCCCCTTCTATTGTGTAATAGGATCTCTCTCTCCCTCCCTCCGTTATATCGCAGCCTCAATTCATAATTTATAAGAACATCTATTGAACACTTTGAAGAACACCCCGCTAAAATCAATGGCGAATATTTCTTCCTGAGTACCTGTCTTGTTACGTGTGTGTGTGTGTGTGTGTGTGTGTATATTTATATACACGTATCGTGCGGGGCATTCGCTCCACGAAGCTCTGGCCGCCATTTTATGACTACAACAAATGGTTCAACTAGGACTTGAACAACCTCGGACATGAACAACTGGGTAGGAGAACTATCTAATGTTGAAATACCGAAACCTCTTAAGAACATAAAATGTTGCACCCCAGACCATCTATGATACGTGTGTGTGTGTGTGTGTGTGTGTGTGTGTGAGGACAAAATGAAAAATAGAGAATAATACGTCTTTAGCTAATAGTTATAAAAGACAAGATGCCGACACGTGTTTCTGCTATGCAAGCGTTTGTCGGATCCCTTGATGCGATGTTTCTGTACAACTAATCGATTCCTCTTCATTGGATTATAGTACTATGTAGATCCAAAGTTTTAAGTAAGCATAACATTTTAGTTTCCTACTGGTCGATATAGGTAACCAAGTTCGGATTACAAGAGAGTGATTCTAATATATCTGCACTAATTTTGAAATACTCTTTTCTCTTGGGTTATCTCTCTTTCTCTCTCTCTCTCTCTCTCTCTCTCTCTCTGTATATATATATATATATATATATATATATATATATAAATTATGGGTGTTAGCAAAGCGGCTTGGAAACACAAGTTTAGTCTCTGTTTCATGAACATTATCGACAAGAACAACACTCCATAACAGTCACTGACATCAGCATTATCACCATCTCAGATAACAGCAGAAGCAATAATAGTAAAAACAACAGCAATAATAAGGATCTTTATGATTTGACGTCAGTGATTGGTTGAAATTACCGAAATGCGACAATTTTTTACATGAAATAACTTCGAATACAAAATTTTTTATCTGTTCTATAACACAAAATATACAAGTATTCGAAGTTTGAAAGTATTTCGATACCAAAAACACTACATAAAAAAATGTTGCCCGTCAAATCATAAAAATCTCAATAATAATAATAATAATGATAATAATAATACTTTCTTTATAAGAATAGTTAAAGTGATAATATTTAATAATTATTATAAACAGTTGCTAAATTAATTATGAATGATAAATAAAATAAAAAGAAAACGACATATAAAGTATGACAATAACAATAAAAAAACATCCGACCGAAAGCTGTATTAAATTTCTCTCTCTTTCT
>NC_068999.1:34486126-34488612 GCF_001194135.2 Octopus bimaculoides | reverse complement strand
ATATATATATATATATATATATATATATATATATATGTGTGTGTGTGTGTGTGTATATGTATATATATATATATATATATATTTATTATACTCACAATTTTGTTTTGTTTATGGACTTTTTATGTTATATCAATGCATGTATACATACACGGTATATGTTTTATTCACACGTTATCTTGATGTGTCATTACACTTTTGAGTTGATTGTTTTTTTTTGTTTTGTTTTTTTCTTTTTTTAGTATTTGCGAATGTATTTTAAACGTTGCATTAATACTCACCGCTTATGAAGAGCTATCATCAATTTATATATTGATATCGTGTAATTCCCTACAACTGCTACAACTATTACTGCTGCTGCTGTCAATAATAATAATAATCATAATCGTTTGGAACTTTGGCACGCGGCCAGCAATTTCGGGAGTAAGTCGATGTAATTGATCCCCAGTGTTTAACTGCTACTTATTTTGTGGACCCCTAAAGGATGAAATGCAAACCTGACCTTAGCGGCATTCGAACCCAAAACCTTAAGACAGACGAAATACCGCTAAGTATTTTGCCCCGCGGGCTTACGATCCTGCTAGTTCACCGCCTTAATAATAATAGAAATAATAATAATAATAATAATAATAATAATAATAATAATAATAATAATCCTTTCTACTATAGACACAAGGCCTGAAATTTTAAGGAAGGGGACCTGTCGATTCCATCGACATCAGTGCGTAAGTGGTACTTATTTAATCGACTCCGAAAAGATGAAAGGCAAAGTCAGCCTCGGCGTAATTTGAACTCGGGACGTAGCAAGCGGCAGATATACCGCTAGGCATTTCGTCCAGCGTGCTAACGATTCTGCCAGCTCGTCGCCTTTTAATAATAATAATAATAATAATAATAATGATAATGATAATGATAATGATAATTGGTGGTGGTGGTGGTGGTACCTTTAGGTACAAAGCCAGCAGTTTTTGAAGAGCATTAGCCCCAGCACTTGACTGGTACTTTATTTTAATCTACACTGAAGAGCTGAAAAGCTAGGTTGACTTCGTTGGGAAATGAATTCATAGCTTAACAACCATAATAATAGTATTTTCAAACATGCGCAAAAGGCCACTGAAGGATGAGAGACAAACGCGACCTCGATTTTATTTATAAATGTCTACCTTTGATTCTTATGTCTAAAATGAACGCAAAAAGTAACTGTCTCATTAATCATATCACTTTATTGTTCTATTCATCTGATTAACACCTCTCTCCCCACCTCCTCATCTAACTTAATAGTGTTTTCTAACTTCGGTGGATGGTAATTATTTGTTTTGTTAAGGACCGGAAATATTTAAAGCCAAATTAACTGTAATGGGTGTGGGACTGAGAACGGCAGCACGGCACATAACTAAATACTGCGAAGCTTTATGTCCAACGCCATATTGTTCCTCTCATCCCACCCCCACCATATTGATATTATCAACCTCCGTTATATTATTTTTGTCAGCTGTCTTTCGTCATATTGATTGTTAATTCTGCCATACTGATTTTAGTAGTTTCCACCATGGTTCTGTTGGCCACCGCCATATTCTAAGCTTTAAATTCCCCTCGTCGCCATTTTGATCTGATCAGCCATTACCATGTACTTAAGCATTATAATAACGCTTAACATAAGTTCAAGACTGTGTAACGATATTTTTGCAAGGCTCAACCATTTAAAACAAGCTATAAGTTTATCAGTCCGTCCACCTCGAGAAACACGGCCTGAATCTGAACGTACAGGACTTCACAAAATTACAATCATTTTGCTCGATACTCTACGAAGGAAGAGGAGGAGGACGAGGAGCAGGATGATGATGATGATAATGGTTTTAAATTTTGGAACAAGGATAATGGTTTCAAATGTTGGCATAAAGCAAGCTCGGGTAAGGGGGTAAGTCGATCCCACCGACTCCCAGTACTAAACTGGTACTTATTTTATCGACTTCGGTAGGATAAAATGCAAAATCGTCCTCGGCGAAGTTTGAACTCAGAACATAAAGACAGATGAGATGGTACTAACCATTTTGGTCTGGGTACTAAGGATTCTGCCAATTCGCCGTCCTACAATAATAACATTAATAATAATAATCCTTTCTGCAATAAGCACAATTTTAGGGGGACGCCAGTGCTCAACTGCAACTTGTTTTATCGATCACGAAGGATGAAAAGCAAAGTCGATCTCAGTAGCATTTGAACTTAGAATGAAAGACGGACGAATAATGTTAAGCCTAACTTCTTTGACACTTCGAGATTTAATTGAAGTTAGATAAAAGGCACATGGTGTGTGCGTCTGGTGGGGGCATTACACAATTGCCGAGAATATTCATTTACTTGGCTCAGTTACAGGACTGTAGGCATACTGGGGCCCCACATTCTAAGGTTAAACAAATCGATCCCACTCCTTATTTTAATTCTGTTACTTTTTCTATCAGACTTCATTTTTGTCTTTCTTTTTTTTTTTG
>NC_068999.1:34485805-34486104 GCF_001194135.2 Octopus bimaculoides | reverse complement strand
TTTTTTTTTTTTTGTATTTATTATTGGCTTAATGATCCTGTCACGATACCAAGCTCTATCAGTCGCAATTGCTAAAGCTTTACGAGGACTAACAAATCGAAAACCAGTGGAGGAACACACAAACGTATTTTCTACCCTCCTCCCACACATACATATATGTATGTATACATAAGATGTATGTATATGTACATAAGATATGTGTATGTATGTGTAAGACGTGTATACACACACAAAAATATATATGTATCTATATATGTCTATTATATATTAGATACGTGTGTGTGTGTAATTATATATAT
>NC_068999.1:34484403-34485795 GCF_001194135.2 Octopus bimaculoides | reverse complement strand
ATATATATAATATATATATATATAATGTACATATATATAGATATGTATATTATATACATACAGCGACATTGTGTGTATGTGTGTGCGCAGACACACACATCCTCAGTGGTGAGGGTCTTCGTATAGATTTTGTGTACCAGATTCATTCTTTGCGAGATTGGTCGGTTCTGAGATACATATAAAAGACACTTGCCCAAGGTGTTGATAAGTGAGTCAAAAACCAAACACCACGTACTTGCAGAGGGAATACAATTGTGCGTTCATCTTTGCGCTTATGTAACTCAATCGTAATCAAAGACGCAGTTTTCGGTGACATTACAATACATTATGATTGACAATTTTCTTAAACTCTAAAAGTGATGGTAGCACAAAACTCCACCACCACAATTTCTGTTATATACACATCAACATTAATTCTGAGATTTTCTTTTTTTTTCTTTTGGTTTTAATTAAGGAAATAATTTTTTGCCGTCTCTGTGCTTCTTCCCTTTGAGATGGGTTTGAAGAATTCGAATTAGATCTACGAGAACCGTTCTGACACATCGTAGTTCTGTAGTAGTTGGGCAGCAAATGACACTCACTGTCGCTTGCTTGAAACACTTAAATGATAATAATAATAATAATAATAAAAATAATAATGATAATAATAATGAAATGAATGTTATATACAAATGATAATAATAATGAAATGAATGTTATATACAAATGATAATAATAATGAAATGAATGTTATATACAAATAATAATAATAATAAAAATGAATGTTATATACAAATAATAATAATTCATCGTTAGAATAATAGTAATTTGATGACAACAATAACAACAAGAACGATAATATTAAAATAGGTATGAAGCTGCTCAACTTTTTACTCTATGTATTTCATTTTATATGCATCCACTTATATCCATGTTTGTATTTACATGATATATGAGTGTGTAGGTGTGTATGTATATGTATGTGTAATTTTATGAAGATTTTTTTGTTGTACCATTATTATTTATTTTTAAAAACCTTATACATGTTGTTGTTGTTATTGTTGTTTTAGCCAGGATTCATACCACAAAATATTGATTAGGATATTTTTATTCACTTTTGCGAAAGATGGTGCATATCAATTAGGGGTGGAGGACCGTGATGTGTTCCTAGGTGTGAGTGTGTGTGTGACGGAGAAGGAGAATTGTATGAACGGGAGAGTAAGAAGCGAAGTAAGAGCAGTGATGCAGAGGTGGTGGGAAATAAGGGAAGGAGAAAATAACACTTCTTAAGATGGCTGTAAATGGCTACGGAAACAACACGCGTAAGCACATACATGCAGATATAAATAGATGGGTGAATGTGTGCGCGGATTCGTACACGGGGGTTGGTGTATGTATGTGTGTGTGTATATA
>NC_068999.1:34468221-34478221 GCF_001194135.2 Octopus bimaculoides | reverse complement strand
CATAGCAGATGTTACACACAGTCACATATTTACATAGCCTAGTACTTATTCTATCGGTCTCCTTTGCCAAACTGCTAATTTACGGGGACGTAAACACACCGACACCGGTTGTCAAATGGTGATGGGAGGACAAATACAAAAACACACACACATTAATATATATAAATCTCTGTTGATTCATAGAGATGCAATGAATTTCAGGTCTCAATACAAATGTAAAGTATTCTCTAATTCATTTATAACTGAAAAGCTCCGATGTCCAATAATCAAATTTGCTCGTTTCCGATCATCAGCTCAAAACTGAACACCCGCATACACATTCATTGCTTTTAAAAACATTTATTGAAAGTATTAATTAAGAAAATTGCTTAAACACCAATGCAATATCATAATTTCGATTGAATGGCGTTCATGACGCGAACCAGAAATGAAATCAAAGACGTGGGCTTGAAACAACCGTTTTCGCACGCGTCGCGCATAAAGATCTCTAAACGAAAGAACATAATGATAAACGTTTCAAAAAGATTTTCAAGCAGGAGATGATTGGAAACAAGCAACACTAAGTATTGAGAATCGGAGCCTTTCTGTTATAATGTGTGTAATGCAAAATGCATCGCATGCAAAGAAAAGTATTTACAAAATAGGAAAGCATAGTAAATATATTATATTTGAGAGATTAAAACCTTACAATAAACTTATCTATACTTATTTTAAATACTTATCTTTGATTAATTACTTGAATCAAGTAGATGACCTTTCTGTAGCACCAGATATAGTTTATGTGTGTTTCACATTTACCTGTAATCACAAACAGGATTGAAACTTTCCTGGTTAGAAGAAAGGTGTTCAAAGCTGCCGTGACTCAGTTGTCTACGTTATTTGATTTCCTTATTTCATCGGGCAAAACTACTACTTCAAGAAGTTTCAAAACGTTTGTAATTATCGATAAACATTATGTTCTTTACTCACGTATAGAATTTTTATTCTTGTTTAGAATGAAGTGCTCAACTAGAAAAGGAAACTGTTTGAGCAGTCATGAAAGATGTCCGTCATTCGATGATGCGGATCTTGTTGCATAATCAGCTGAATTGCTTACTCGTGCATTGGTACGTGAATTCCTATTCACAAGTATTTAGAATCAGCGCGACATATACAAGTACAGTCTATCTGGCGGGCTTCTATATAGTTTCCGTCAGCTCAGATTCATTCAGCTGTGGCCTGATTAGGAGTCAGGCTTCAGAAAATAACATTTGCCCAAAATACCAAACTATAAGATAGAACCTACAACGTCACAGGTGCAACCAATTGACCATAATGCGCTTATGTCCATGTATATCAAATACATATGTAATATATGCGTATGCACACATGTCGAAGGGGATTGCTATACGCTTTATGTCTTCTAAAGAAATTTTTAATAAGGCAATTCCCTACTATAACAATGCTCTAGCTAACAGTGGCTTCAAAGATAAGTTATATTACAATCCTTCTAATAATAAAACGAAAAATAAAAATAGACCTAAAAAATAATTTGGTTCGCTCCACCTTTTCTCCCTAAATGTTAAAACTAACGTAGGATGTCTCTCTTAAATAAGCATTTGCCTGAAAGTCACAAACTGATAAAGATCTGTTACAGACGCTCAATTCGATTATCGTATAGTTGCTGCTCAGATGTGAAGAGCATTACCAGTAAACACTACCAAGAGCCCATTCCCAGTTGAAACTGTCCAGATTCTGGAGCTGCTCCACTCGACCATGATAAACTTGTCCACTCGACCATGATAAAGTTGCCTGATAAACTCCATCATACATGAGACAGGAGTTACAGCGACACTACATTACCTAACCAAAAAGGAGAATTACTTCGGTTTATGCGAAGGCGGCCTGAAAAGACACTATGCTAACTACCTGTCTTCTTTGCGGTATGTAGACAAAAATAAAGCCACTGCGTTGGCTATCCACGAATGGGGAGTGAAGACCAACTCCCCGCCACATACTAAGAAGTGAAGAATCGTAGAAAAATCCATGTCATATGTTAATGGATTTTAAAAAATGCAAGTTAGGCATATCTGAAAGATTGCATATCCTTTTTAGATCTACGAATTCCGCCGTACTGCTGAATTCTAAATGAGAAATTTTCTACAAATGTAACTATATAGACAAGTTCCTTTTGGCGAATTGGAGTACACCACTTTCTCCAGATTGAGCAGCTGCATCGCAGACTTTAGACCCCTTATGTTGATTCTACATCATCTAGCTTTATGACTCTACGGTCAAAGGAGACGTAACTCTAATTCTTTTTATCCCTCTCTTTCGTCTTTTTTTTTTATCACTCTTTCACATTTTGCTCACGTGGGTTCACTTGTTCTGTTGTCTTGATTTGTTACTTGTACAGACTGTGTTCAGTGCCTGAAGATTACTTAAAGACACTATGCGTGTTTTAAAACCTGCCCAGATAAGTGTATGAAACTATTAATAGCTCATAACTGTATAGTGGGGACATTATATATATATATATATATATATATATATATATATATATATATATATATATATATATATATATATATATATACACATATACAGACACACACAAACACACACAGACATACACATGATCTAAAATGGTAGGAGTCTGTAGGCAAGACATGTGCAGTAAAATCGATATAAAGGGTCTCATTTATTTCTCCTTTCAAATTTTCCCTGAAGACGGACACTAACAAAAACGTCAGGTCTTCCGCCCCTCACGGCAAGCTCACTATACTATGTTTATAGTACGTGTGTGTGTATGTTAATGCATATATACATATACTCATACCTATATATCGCATACAAATGCGTATACATACGTTTGTGTGTATGTGTAAAACAGGCACAAGCAATCTTTTTTTCTTATATACTAAACATTCTGTCTGCACCTTTTGCACCCGTTTATCTAAATGTCGGTTATTTTAGGGTATTTGCCACAATAACATGGATGTAAATAAGGAACAAAAACATAGCAAAAAGAAACATTCAATATGTTGGAGAAGAACAGTTTGTTGAATACATATTTTGTAAAGTATAATTTGTTTTAAGTCGCCTTTCTGACGATGTAACTACGTCTTCCATGTGTCATTAATTAGTGAAGTCTATTAGTACGCTCTGAGTTACTTGTGTAGTTACCCACATGCACACACACACACACACACACACACACACACACACACACACACTTGCTCACACATATTTACATATGTGTGTTGATAGATAGACACACGCAGATAGATATATCTACACATATCTATATATATATATATATATATATATATGTGTGTGTGTGTGTGTGTGTGTGTGTATGCATAAATGCTCGCGATTTATGCGTACATATGTATGTGTATATCAGAATGCGAAGCTGATAATATGTGGGGTGGGTGGGGGTGTATTTGAGAGAGAGAATGAGGGAGGAGAGAGTGAGAGTAATAACAAAACTACTATCACAGTTAATATCTTTAGGCAAAATATTAATTACAATTCTTGATGTTTCATGTAATATTATTAAGTAGGATTTAATGGCGACTTTCTCCTGAAAGCATCGTCTTTTAATTTGTAGATTCTATCAGCTGTTCCTTGTTCAATTTACAGTTTCTGCTATCATTGTTATTGTTGTTATTATTATTATTATTATTATTATTATAATCACTATTATTATTATTCCCGTCTATATTGTGGAGTTACTGTGGTTGATTTTCTGGTGTGTTTGCACTGTCTCTTTCAACATTCCTCTCTGAGCATATTGTTGTATGTCTGGTGGGTGTTTACGTTAATGTTTGTGAGTTTGTTTATGCGTTAGTTTGTCGCCTTAATTTCTTTTCTCTGATATATATTGTACAATTAACCGTCCTCTGACGATTTCAGTAACATATTTTATGAGAATTGGTTTACTAATCTCATACTTAGTCTTTTACATCGCTGGAAAAAGAACCCTCTAAGATATTTTACACAAAACAATGTAGGCGATACCGAGACAAACAGACTGAGAGATGAACAGACATAGATAGATAGATAGAAAGGGAAAGAGGATAAGAATCAATTCTAGTTGTTGGAAAGTCCTTTAATTGTAGAGCCCTGATTAAAATCGACTAACTGATTCTGAGCTAGATTTGAACTCTGATCGCATAGCTCTGCAAAAGATACAAGATATTCTATTCTATCCTCTATTGATTCTACAGCCATCGTCTGTGTGGTGGGAGCGCCTGATTTGCACAGTACTGATCCCAACTACATGTCAGCCAAGCTGGTGAAAGCAACAATCATGGAATTGCATAAAGTATCTAAGTGAACTGAAGCTGTTCAACTCATTACATTGCAACCATATTGTTGATATAAATGTTTTTATGTTTCGTCATGCATCTATAAACATATGCACACATTACTGGTGTTAGTTTGATCAATATAAGCTAATAAGAAGGCGCTGTGGTTGGAAGGAAAGGTATAAGTGGTGCTTCATTGTTTAACATCATTTAATTCCATTTCTTTGTCCTGAGCTCAGTTGCTAGCAAAGATTAACTTTGTCTTATATCAGGCACATTCCCGGATCGCTTTCATCGATTTCGTCAAAGAATCATAGCATTCTACTGATGATAGTAAGAATGGTAACTGTGTCGGAGGGTAGTTTGCGAGAAATAGCCTCCAAATCTCACTCAAAATACACGTCGTTGTCTTAAAAAGGGACTACATTTGATAATGTAGTCGTAGATACGCTACAACGAAAGCGTCATCAGCGATGGGGTGGGGGTCGTCGTCGTCGTCGTCGTCGTCGTCGTCGTCGTTGTTGTTGTTGTCATCACAGCCTCATATTAGTAAACAACCGTCATGCATGGGAAGTTGAGCATCGGAAAGAGCATTTGTGATGCAAGTGGTAGGAAATTACTGCAACTAAGGATTGAAACCGTGTTGAGATAAATAAATTGATTGATTTGTGAGGAAGAGAGCATGTATAAGGAAATATATGTAAAACAAAAAAAAAAGATAGAGGTAAAAGAAAAAGATAAAGCGAAACGAGGACAAAGACTGAAGAAGAAAGACTGAAAGTAAGAAGGTTGGTACACGGTGTGTGTGTGTGTGTGTGTGTGTGTAATGATAAGGGAAAAGAGGTAAGCTGGAGTGACGGTGAGAGGAAGAGAATGTGTGTATATAAGCCTATCTGAGTACGTATACATATGATAAAATAGTGATAAAAAGAAAGGGAGATAGATAGATAGATAGACAGATAGAGACAGAGTGAGAGGGTTCTGTAAACTGAAGTGAAAAACGCCTTATCAAGTTATCTGCGGTGTGACATTTCTGTAGAAAAAAAAATCTTGATGGATCCTGCGATAAAGACTGAGAAAGAGGGAGTGGGGGGGTAGTTAGTATAATTATGGCGGTGGTGGGTTTGGAGGGGAAAGCTGTGGATAGATGTGACGATGAAAGTGCAGAGTGAAGTATGGGTGTGGTGGTGGTGGTTAAGAGGGGGTGGTGTGGTGCTGATTGTAATCGGCGGATCAGTGTCATTGAAACAATGCTCTTGTCAACATGCTCTTTGATAGTGACAGCAATAATGGTAGCGGTGGTGGTGGTGGTGGTGGTGGTGGTGGTGGTGGTGAACGAGCAGTTTAGTGATGGCAGATGGTTGTGGTAAAGGTGGTGCTGGTGGTGGCGAAGACTACCTCTACTATGATTATTATTATTATTTCTATTATTATTATTATTAGAGTGGGCTGATGGTACGGTGTAATGATTGTAATTATAGTTATTGATGCTGTAGTGTTGTTGTTGCGGGTGTGGTGATGGTGGGTGGAGTTGTGGTTTGTAATCTAATTAATTACACAATTGACCGTACTCTCTTTAATCCGTGAACTTGCTCCTTCAAGCTAACAGCACAGCATAGACATACACATAGGCGCACTATCGCATACTCAGAACATATACACAAATCCAAACCCATTCAAGATGGTATCTTCATACACACACACTCACACATACATACATACATACATACATACATGCATGCAAAACCACACACAGATGCATATAGACATGTATACACAAATAGTAGATGACAAGTTGATAATGCCGTTAACATCTCGGATGTTATCACAGTCATTAGTTTTGTTGTGGTTGTTGTGGTCGTTGTTCGTGGTGGTTCTGGTGTTAGTGGTGGTGGTGATGATGATGATAGGGTAGTGGTCATTATAGTTGTGGTGGTATCATTAGTGGTGTGATTTGAAGAACATTTCGCTGTTATTTCAAACGGTTTGAGTTTATATTATTTTTCTTATTACTGCTCTCAGCCTTTGTAGAAGAGACCTATTACCAATGGTATTCCAATCGTGACCATTCCACCTTTTTCTTACGTGCAGAGAAACCAGAATCACATTAACCCAACGTGTCCTTCTCGGAAACTTCAAGGTGTGATTTGAGGGTTATTTGGCTACTATCTCTAGCACGTCGAGCGACCATTTAGAGCCTCTCTCTTTGACTTAGATTCATGCTATTACCGTTGCGAATGGGTTATCGTTGTTGCTGTCTATGTTATTTCTTTCATCACCTTTTCCTCCACGCACCGCCTATACCCTCCTTTCACATCCACCCACCCCTACAGCAAACTTTAATATGATCACCCCTAACTCTTTAAATCTCCTTTTTCTCGCCACAACCACCATATTGATTCTCTGGCATTGTCTCTCAGTACCTTTCTCTCACTCACTCACTCACTCACTCACTCACTCACTCACTCACTCACTCACTCACTCTCCTTCTTTTATCCTCTTAATCTCTTTCTCTCCGTCTCAATCTTTTTATCTCATCTCTCTCTTTCTCTCTCTCCCGTCTCTAATTGCTCATAATTTATTGGCGGAATGTAAATCAAGCTAAACACATTAGCGCCAACAACAAAAACAATGCCAACAACATCACCATCACTACCACCATCAATAACAACAGTGGCAGCAGCAGCAGCAGCAGCAGCAGCAGCAGCAGCAGCAGCAGCGGTAACAGCAAGAGGCGTCGGTATATCTGTACGAGACCCTGCCATTTAAGGTCAACACGAACTGATGTTAGACTAAATACTTAATTCGATGTTAATCACCTTGGCAGCCATATTGTTAAAGGGCTGAATGGAGGATTAGAGTAATGTTTCTGTAATACAGATGGGTGAACAGGCGAGTGGAGAAGGGCGAATGAAGAATGACCAATGGGGATGCAGAAGCATTCCAGCCACGACTGTCCCTCCTCTATTTAGAAGATAAAAAGCTCTACATTGAGTTAGGGTTCCGTTGCTTTCCCTAAATGACATTAGTGACGAGCGAGCTGAACACCTTTGCTGCAAGCTCTCCCTCTTATTATGGTCATCATGATCATGGTCATGTATCTCTCCTACGATTACCAATGATTATTCTGGTGTCGATGTAATAAATTAAGATTTATCATTTTGATCTCCAATCAATCTTTCCGTTAATATATGCTAAGTTTTGTATTTTAATTCAATTAGCAAGTTAAAGTCACATCTGCGATAAATAATTCATTATTTATTTTTTTTTTTTTGCCTTGTTCCTTTTTAAGCGCAAAGAATAGTGAGTGTGTGTGCGTGTGTGTGTGTTTAGACACAAAGAGAGCTTTGCAGTTAAGAAGTTCGCATCGACTTGTTTTCAGCTTCACTTATTTTGAGCAGTATTTTGGACTTTTGCTACACCTCTCGCCCAACCAATGTCTTGGGAGTGAATGTGATAGGCGGAAACTGTGCGGAAGCCCATCAAATGTATTTGTGTGTTACGCATGTGTTGAGTGTGTCTTTTATTGGTTTGGGCTTGTTCATATCCCCGTAATTTAATGCTTCGGTAAAATATCGACTGACTGATAACTACCAGGTTCGGCCCGATCGACTAAAATACTTGGCAAATGCACTGCCTCAAAATGGCTGCAATCAGACAACAGAAACAAACAAAAGAATAAAATAGTTTTATATTGTTGTTTTGTCCGTTAACGTGATCGGAGTAAGGTTATATATATCTATCTTCGTTTGTAACTGATTCGTTCACAACGGATCCTAGATAAAACGATATGCTAACTACGATCCGTGAAACACTTATCACGAATTGATCTGTGATCAATCAAATGTAGTGCTTGAACCACAAAAGCGTACCCGAGCGACCATCCACAATGCTCAGGACAACTTAGAGTCTTGCAGCGAAACCTATTTTTCTTATATGTTCTATTACTCATTGATAATTCGTTTGACGTAATGTCTTCAACTGAACACCCACAATAAACGAGATTAGCTGTATTATATTTGCTACTGTTCGATCTATGGCAGCCACAATAGAACAGATCTATAATTATAGATGACTACACATTTTTATTTGGGACAATGTATTTCACAATCCACCGCTGTTTCTAGCAGAACCAAGGGATCACTTGAAGGTTTCCTCATTGGATCTCAAATTGTAGAATGTTTCGTACAGTTCTTCGCATTTCTAATAAATATTCCTTCTTATTCTGTTGAGGCGAGGTGGATTGAAACAGAATCGTCTCAGCATCGGACAAAATGTTTTGCAGTGTTTCTTTACAGCGTTTATTTACGAGTTCAAAGCCCAACTTCAACTTTCTTTCTTCTATAACCCGTGCCAATAAATTACCAATGATGTACTGGGGTCGATGTATTCAGCAATGCCCACCTCCCACGCGTATCTTTTACGAGTGGGGGGCTGAAAAGTTCTTGGCTATAAGGGTATCACGAAAGGCCTGAAGGACTGCTGCAATAAGTGGGTGAATCTGAAAGAGGGAATATGTTGAGTAAAATCATTAACTGGTCCTCCTGTATTTACTTTTACCTAAAGCCAGGAACTTTTCAGCACTCCCTCGTGTGTGGGGGGAGGGGGAAGTGTATACATGTGAGCCATAAAGAGAATTAACGATGGAATAACAATTTTGCTCCCATCATATTATTCATGTTATTGTTTCTCTCTGATCTCAACTCTATTTCTCTCACTCTCTCTCTCTCACATACATACGCACACATTCTTTTTCATTCTTTCCCCCTTCCCTCTTCAACTTCTCTACAGTTTAAATTTATTTACCTGTTAATTATGACTGATTAGTTTCATGGAAAGAAGCAAAAAATCTTCTTTTCACTCACTAACTTCCTCACGGTCTGCTTCTTGTCTTAATTGCTATGGCTAGCTTTTTATTGCATCATTGTTTAAAGGCACTGTTTCTTCACGTTTGACGGAATATCTTTCAGCTTCTCAATGCGACTACATACATATGAGGCAGTATATCTATGTACGAGCATATATATGAATGTGTATATATACGTGTGTGTTTGTCTGAGTATTGTATGCGTAAATGTATGTATGCTCCTTGTAACTGTGCTATTGGGTATTTGTTGTGTGCTCATAAATTCTCCACCGGCATCTCTATCTCTCACTCTCTCTTCTCTCTAGCATTTTTCTCTAATTCTCTACAAGAGTGAATCAAAGCCACACTCCTCTATCTCTCTCTCTATCTCTCTCTCTCTCACACACATATTCTCTATCTATCTCACTTTCTCTTGCACCATCTCTTTATCTTTCTCCCGCTCTGCTACTAATACAGTTTAATTAAGAAGCGGTTGACATCTTATTTGCAACGTTTACAAGCAGAAAAAATAAAAGAATCAATAGTTTTTTTTTCTTTTGTCTTTAAATTAACAAATTTTATTACAAGAAATGCATATATGTATTTCGCTGTGTGTGTGTGTGTGTGTGTGTGTGTGTGTGTGTGTGTGTACATATATATATAGTTAATCCATAAAAACGAAATATAAATATATATATATATATAATGGTATGTACTTTCGTTCTTCGCTGTATGTATGTATTGTGTAAGAAATAATTATTATTAATAAGACTGTTTTCCTTCCACCGAAAACTGAGTGTTGGATTTGCTTGTCTGACATTTCTTCTAATAAAATTTGTTAATTTAAAGAAAAGAAAACAAC
>NC_068999.1:34460337-34466903 GCF_001194135.2 Octopus bimaculoides | reverse complement strand
TATATATATATATATATGTATGTGTGTATGTGTTTGTATGTCTGTGTTTGTCCCCCCAACATCGCTTGACAACCGATGCTGGTGTGTTTATGTCCCCGTAACTTAGCGGTTCGGCAAAAGAGACCGATAGAATAAGTACTAGGCTTCCAAAGAATAAGTCCTGGCGGTGCTCCAGCATGGCCACAGTCAAAAGACTGAAACAAGTAAAAGAGAATAAAAGATATATACACACGCATATAAATATATATATATACACACACACACACACACGTAATTAAAGGTATCATCATTTAACGTCCTGTTTTTATGTTGGATCTACTTATCTATCCATCTACATATATATATATATATATATATATATATATATTATTATTATTAAAAAATGGCAGTGTGTGTATAATTAGTATCTTTCTTGATTTGTTCAATTTAAAATGGCAATATATATATACGTGTGTGTGTGTGTGTGTGTGTGTGTGTGTGTGTGTGTGTATATATATATAATTAGTATCTTTCTTGATTTGTTCAATTTAAGTAGTACCCCAGTATGGCTAGCTACAATAGATTATATACCTATATATCTAACATTTCTCTTCACATTCGTATATGACCCTATCATTTATTTACCTTTGTGTATGTTTTATGTATGTTGAAACATGAAAGCGCTGGGGCGCATGTATGTCTATTTGAATGGATGTTATGCTGTATGATAAGTTCGACATTTGTAAAACATCTGTTGGAGTTAAATACCAGAATAGCTATATATAGGTGTGTAATGTAAACGCACATACATACACACACACAATGTAAATAAATATATACATCTTCACATACACACGTGTGTAGAAGCTTTTATAATAAAGGTATGTATGTGTATATTTTTTTGCAATAATGGTAGGCACATATCAACAGGAAAACTTACATGGTTATTATATCACGTTCGTCAACACAAATATTAAATATACGAGTACATGTGTGTATACACACACATGCATATACTTATATATATCATACATAAAAATGTGTATACATAAAAATGTATGTGCAATATATATATATATATATATATATAGTATCATTTTTTGTATCTTCTACTTGTTTCAGTCGTTAGGCTGCGGCCATGCTGGAGCACTAACTTGGAGGGTTTTACTTGAAAGAATCGACCCCAGGACATTTCTTTAAGTCTGGTTTTTATACTATCAATTGCCTTTGCCGAACCGCTATGTTACGGAGATATAAACAGACAGCAATTTTAAACAGTAGTGGAGGACAAAGAAAACACACACATACTCATATATGTGTATTATGTATGTATTTTGTGTGGTAAGAAGCTTGCCTCCCAACCACATGGGTCCGGGTTCAGTCTCACTGCGTGACACCTTGGCCAGGTATCTTCTACTAGTCTTTGACCAAAGCTTTGTGAGTGAATTTAGTAGGCGGAAACTGAAAGCCCGTCACATATATATACATACATACATACATACATACATACATACATACATATATATATATATATATATATATAATATATTACATATAATATATTTGTGTGTGTGTCTTTGTGTCTGTGTTTTCCACCCTCACCATCGCATGACAAGTTCTGGGGTCGGCTAAAGGCAATCTTCGGGCATGGCCGCAGTCATATGACTGAAACAAACAAATAAATAAATACACACACACACACACATACACACACACATGTTGTAACCCGCATAAGTAATCTAACGGGTGCTGAGAATGAAATTTCTAGATGAATGAATTACACACACATACACGCGCGGATCTTTTAGCATATTTTCCTAAATCTAATATTTTACTCTATCCTAAATATTTCTATTAAAAAATGGAAAAAAGAGGACTGCAAAAAAAAAAAAAGACACTTATATATCTAGGTATGGCAAGGTGAGAACAAGAAGCAATGACATAAAGCTGTCTTTCAATATTGTTTTTCGCCTACGTCGTGCTAAATGTTTACTGGCATTCTGTCCGTCATTATACTCTGGGTTCGAACGCCGTCGGTGTCAACTCTGCCTTTCATTCTTTCGATAAAATAATTACCAGTTGAACACTGGCTTCGATGTAATCGATTTACCCGTTCCCTCGAAATTGCTGGCCTTGTGTCAAGATCGTTTATCGGTTCAAAGACCGTCGCAGTCAACACTAATTTTCACCTGTTAGTAGAAGTACTGGATTCGATTTAGTTAATCAAGTATTGCTCACTAAAATGAAGCCATATCCTTTCTACTGAAGACACAGGGCCTGACATTTGGTGGAGAGAGGACTAGTTGATTACATCGACCCCACTGTTTTACCGATATCTAATAATTTATCGACCCCGAAAGGATGAAAAGCAAAGTCGACCTCGGTGGAATTTGAACTCGAAACGTAAAGACGGACGAAATGCCGCTAAGCGTGCTATCGATTCTGCCAGCACACCGCCTTAATAATAATAATAATAATAATAACAACAATTACAACAATAATGACAACAGTAATAAAAACCCTTTCTATTATAGGCACAAGGTCTGAAATTTGGGGGAGGGGTATAGTCGATTGCATTGACCACAGCAATCAACTGGTACTTATTTTATCGACCCCCAAAAGAGTGAAAGGCAAAATTGACCTCAGTGGGACTTGAACTCAGAACATAAAGAGCCAGAAGGAAAAATCGCAATGCATTTTGTCCGGCGCGCAAACGATTCTGTTAGCAAGCCACCTTAACAATAACTCTAATTCTGGCACAAGGCCAACGACTTCGAGGGGAGAGAAAAATCGATTATATCGACCCCTATGCCCAACTGGTACTTATTTCATTGACCATGAAAGGATGAAGACCTTGGCGGAATTTTAACACGGAATGCAAAAAACCGGAAGAAATACTACTACGTATTTTGTCTGACACTCTAACAATTCTATCAGCTCAGTAATAATTAATTATTAGGTCAGTACGCGCAGAAGTTTATTTAACGTTTCATCGTGCTGAGATCGATAAAATATATATCAATCAAGTACTAAAATTCATTAAATCGATAGAGGCAAATGTGTGACCTTGTTTCAAATTTAGAAACTATTATCGTTATATTTGTATTTATTTTTGCTGAATGCGGCGAATATATTGACTTGTATACACTTACGGACAGATTGTCAATAGCTAGGTATATACAGAAACAATATATATACGTGTGTGAGTACCTCAGTAAATTATATTCGCTTGTCTACATTTGTAGGTGTGTATGTATGTGCGTGTATATATATATATATATATATATATATATATTTAATATATAATACTGGCATACGTAGACACGTGTACGTGAAAAACGAACGAGTTGTACGTACGATTATGTTATATGACAATGTGAAATTATTGAGGCATAGACTAAGAGATTAGATAGATAGATAGATAGATAGATGAATTGATAACTAGACAGATTTTTGGCTAGACAGGTAGGTACATTACTTGGTGATACACTGGCATAGGGGGCTGAAAAATATACAAATAGATATATCTCTGATAAATATATCCTCAGGTTATTATAATGGCAGGGTGTTAATTGAAATATTTGAGTTGTACAAGTGTGTGTGTGTGTATACGGGTATAGATCTGCATGTTTATGTGTAGGGTGAGAGACAAAGGGAGAGTAGATATCTGTGGTGTTGTATTTCGTTACGCTTCAGTTCCGATACACTCGGTGTGCTTGCCAAGTGAAGCGTGGTGCTATGTAAATAATCTGTGGCTGACAGCACTGGTTTCACATGTTACCACCTTGTATAATGTAGTGGTGGTGGGAGTGATTGCGGTATCTATATAGCAGTGGCGGTAGCGATGATGGGGATGGTGGTTTATGTACTGGCTTCACATACTGCCATCTTGTATAGTGTAGTAGTAGTTGCAGTGACCATAGTAGTGCAGCTAACTTCATATAGGATCACCTTTTATAAGCAGTAATGGGCGAACTTTATCGAGATGTGGGCCTCATGAGATATGGCTGATCATATAGGTTCTTCATGTTTCTAGAAAAAACGCAAGGCTATTTTTCGTTACGTGTGCCATTCAAAAAGTCCCGCAGGCTGCAACGTACCCATGACTGTTCTGTAGTGTAATGATGGCAGTTCTTGTTCTAGTTATTGCACCATTTTCACATACTACCATCCCCTATAGTGTAGGGTGGCTGTGATACTTATGGTTGTACCCCGGGTACATAATACCGCCTTGCATTGTGTAGTAGTGGTGATTGCGTTGTTGCTTCGGTGATGGCGGTGGTAACACTGACCATCTTGTATAGTGACGGATGTCGTGGTGACTAACTTTTTCGCAGTATCATAGGTGCCTCAATTGAATGGTGAGTTTGATAGCGTTCTCTTCTGAGACTTCCTTGTTGGTTCTTATCTTGTAGCGTTACTGATCTGGTTCATATATAGATGACGATGTTGGTGGTGGTGTTCATGTGTGAGTGTACATCTAGTGGTGGTGTTCAGAATGAAGTGGTAATGTGTGACTTAATATAAATCTAGTTTCACGTCTCCTTTTTCTAAAGACGATAAAATGTGATTTGAAGGAGACTGACTGCTATTTCTAACAGGTCGAATGAACCACGTGATGCCACCTTTATTAACATTGGCTTTCTTCAATACCTTCAATCTCTCTCTTTAGTGACCACCTGTATGTCTTCCGCAGAGCCTGGTTTACTGGTGACCTTGTTTCTTTTCTCACTGGTGGCCTCTCACTGTAGAGAAGTTAGGTGAAAACAATGCTTTGCTATAAGCATCAACAAATCCTTCGGCCATGTCTGGTATCAAAATGAAATGATTATAGCATCCTTTTGATCAGTAGCTTCCTATCTGATCACAGTATTGCGGAATGTGTTGACGGAGCTCTTTCTGACAATTTACTTTGGCGTTCTTCCACTCGCTTTTCTCTATACATGAATGACCTTCATACCACCGCATCCAACAACACCCTCGTTCATGCAGATGACATGAACTTTGATTCCGCCTCCCTAAAGTTCCCCTCCGCATGCATTCTAAACACTTAACTCAAATTATGTATTGAGTTTCCATAAATAGAAACTCTGGGAGCATATTTCAGTGAGTCTTGTTTCTTCTAACAGTAAAAAACTCAAGCACTACTTATCCAAACAATACTACCACATGCCTGCAATACATGAATGGCATTCAACTAGAGCCCTCGCGGTCACTTCAAATCCTAAGGCCTCACTATTATAGATGATTTTCTCTCGCGAAAAACATATTTTATATTAGCTACGCTCATATCTCAAAGTCTTGCCTTCTCTTCAGGGTCAGAAAAAATTCAGCTCCCAACATTGTACAAAGCTCAAGGGAGATCCACAGTCGAGTGCTGATGCTATGCACACAGACATCCCAGACTACGTCTGCAAATGTATTGTCATCTCTCTGTGGATCTTAATGTCTCTGCTTCTCGAAGCTGGCTGCTCTTGTATCTCCCTGATTAGGGTACCCCGACCTCCTCGTCTTTCTACTTTTTGTTGCTCTTAGTGCATCAAACCCCTTCATCTCTTATTTAACCCTCATACTCATACCTCTCTAGATGTTTTTTCCCCTGAACATCGCTCCACCGGAATATTTTTCCTGTTCACGTTCACACACACACACACACTGGAAAAAAATTGACGGCTCTAATTTCTCACTCGTGATGTTTTCTTTGAGTTCTGAAAGGGAAAATAATGCAAATGAAAGAAGATTATTTATTTATTTATTTATTTATTCATTTGACTTCACGAGTCACAAACTGTTATTAAAGGAGGCTTGAAGATAATGAATGAACGGAGTTTATTTGTCATGTATATGAAACAACTGAATCCAATGGCGAAATGTTCGGTGATGCGACTTTGTCAATAATAATTATTAGCTACCTTGAAAGGAGATGGGTTGGAGAGGGAAGTGAAGTGAAACCATCATAACTGTGTTGCCTGAGAAGATTTGTACACACAGGGACACAAAGATATGTTTGAATACATGCACGCACTCGCAAACGCTCGCACATACAAACCCATGCGCGCGCTTACACATGTACACAGCTAGTAACACTCACACATACGTCTCTATCATTCATTATGATAACAGCCATGTTTACACAGGTAAAAAATGTACTATCTAAACACGTGCAATGTTGAAGTTAGTTTCCCCCTTATCAAAGATGTGAGTCAATTTTCAATGTGACAGAAATGAGTGAGAGAGAGAGAGAGAGAGAGCATGAGGAGGGATAAGATGGAAGGGGAGGGCTCTTATGTTTCTATTTGTTTAGCCAGATATATGTAAAGGTCAAAGATAGATTGACAGGCAATAGTGAAGAGTCAGGTGTTCTTTATACACCAAAGGGTAGGAACGTAAAAACAAAATAAATAAATAAATAAACTTGTCAAGGCGGGGCAAGTCGATTTTGCGACCCGGTTTCAATTCCTGGTTGTTAATGTTACGATGCACTTTCTTCCCCGGGTACTACATTTGGTAAAAAGCACGAACATAATCTATAAATTATTGGTTCATAATAACAGTATATATATATATATATATATATATATATATAT
>NC_068999.1:34456732-34459347 GCF_001194135.2 Octopus bimaculoides | reverse complement strand
TGTGTGTGTGTATTATGTATACATACAAAACCCGGAAAACCACATGCGCACAAAGAAAGACGAGGGTACAAAGAACCAATATAAAAACAACAAAAAACAACTTACGTATACATTTTTTTTTAACAATTTTATCAGTAATGTCTCTTATTTACTTTGTGCTACCATGTGTATTTGTAAACATGGTAAAGACACAGAGAGCATCCTTTTCCTCCATTACTACCAACACCATTGCCGTACCACCATCGTCATCATCATCATCAGCAACAACAACAATTGTAATACTAATAACACTGCACCCTTTGCAACAACAAAGGGTTGTAATCCAAGGAGCATTTGTGTTTGTTGTTTTATCTTTCGATTTTTTTTTTATTCATTTACGTCTTTGGCCAGCAGTAGTAGTAGTAATAGTAGTAGTAGCAGCAGTAGCTTTTTTAGTAGTGGTGGTGATGCTGCTATTTATTACTGACTGCTTTGGCGTATTTTAATGATGTATAGCTTAGCCAAAGAGCAGCAGTGATCTACGAAACATATGATAAAGAGCGTTCAAACCATGCCCAATTCCGTCTAGAATCTAGGATTACATTATATAATGCCCCTCCCATTTTTTGTGTCGGTAGTTTGTGATTTGAGGGAAGTTTAGCTGCTATTGGTAGATGGCTGGCGTTCTTCGATTCGGATGATGTTGTTGCTGATAGCTGATGTAGTTGTCATTGTTGGAGTAGTAGCTATTTTTGTTCGTCTGGTTGTATTTATCACCTTTATTGTTTTTACTGTTGCTGATACTGAAGGAAATGGAGATCAGAAGGGTAACGACAAGAAGGAAAAGGCAAAGAAGGATACTGCTGAAGGATTGATGTTATTATTAACTATTGGAACAGTTTGCTTATACTCTTACTACTGCTGCTGCTGATGATGATGATGACGACGACATTGGTGATGGTGGTAGTGGTGATGAAGACGACGATGATGATGATGGGGCAGAAGAACATGAAGAGAATAAGGATGAGGTAGCAGCAGCAGCAGCAGCAGCAACTGTTGCGGTTGTTCTCTGTTAACAGCACTTTTCTTGTCTGAGATTCTGGTAATATTGTTGTCATCGTCGTCGTCGTTGTTATAGAAATTCTTGTTCTCACAGTTATTACTTTCGCTGCCTACACTACACTAAATTCATCAGTAGTAGTCGTAGTAGTAGTAGTAGTAGTAGTAGTTTTTTAGTTATTCCATTAAGAACAATGTCTCATTGGTGTGATACCCGATACAGCATCAAAGGATGCCGCTCTCACCTTGAACTGTAGCATGTAATTGATTCTGCAGAACGAAAGAGCGGAGCCTGGTCGAAGCCATCTTGTCAAGCGATTCAGTCGGCTGCCATTCAAATACATTCACTAGCTTCCGTCGCCATTTTATTTCTTCACGCCGATGTTGTTGCTCTTGTTGTTGTTAATGTTATTGCTAATAACATAAACGAATGTAATGTGGTGGGTAATCATATATATATATATATATATATGCACACATATATATATATATATATATGTGTATACACACACGTGTATTTATGCGTATATATATATATGTGTATATATATATATATATATATATATATATATAAAGTATACATATACGTGTGTGTGTATATATTTGCGTGTGTGTCACTGCGTTGTTCATTTTATACTCCACAAGTGCACATTGAACATTTTAATGGCTTCGAACGTAAAATCACAAAAACATCCTCATTGTGTGTTTACATACTGATGTGTGTGTGTGTGAGTAAGCACACACAGACTTACATACATGCCCAGATACATAAACATACATAATTTGCATACAGTTACACACTAGACTTGCTCGTGGGTCCTGTATATATTTGTGCGTGTGTGTGCATGCTTGTGTGTGTGTGTACAGTTAAATGGAACGGAACGTCGTTTTTTGAAGAATATATTAACAGAATATACATTTTTCTTTTATGCCCCTCAGTCTAGCTTAAGCGGTGTTGCATAAACACACACACACACACACACACACTTGTATATACACATATATGTGATGAAGATGGAGATGTTCTTTAAAGCCATCTACCAGCAAAGATTTACCAGATTCTTTAATATTCTTCACTAAGGCAGCAGTTTAATAGCTTCCAGTCTTTAAAAGCTAGTCTGCTGCCGTACACACAATTTCTTGGTCTTTTTGTTTTTGGTTTAGTTTATTTTTTTTACTTTTACTTTTTCATACATCAAATTTACCATTTTTCGGAATATAGCTATGATTACTCCTTATACATACCCACTTGGTCTCTTTGTAGTTACCTCTTTATATATTACGTTTTGCATATATGTATCTATGTCCCCTTCTCTCTCCCTCACTCCCTCTCTCTCTCTCCCTCTCTCTCTCTCTCTCTCTCTCTCTCTCTCTATACATATATATATGTGTGTGTGTGTGTGTGTGTGTGTGTGTATATATATATACATGTATGAATATATATACGTATGAATATATATATATGTATGAATATAATATATATATATATATATATATGTAAATATATGTGTATGTATGCATATGTATGAAATTTATGTGTGTGTGTATATATATATATATTTATTTATTTATATATA
>NC_068999.1:34449747-34456521 GCF_001194135.2 Octopus bimaculoides | reverse complement strand
ATATATATATATATAAATACATACATGAATACACACGCTGATACGTGTAAGCAGTTAGTGTGTGTGTGAGCGCGCGCGCGTTAATTAGACATGATGCCTGCAGCGATAGATTTCAAAGTACCGTTGGTACTACAGAGCTGTGTCTTATAGATTGTAGAACGTCATTGTTTTTATGTTTCGCAAACTGTCTTAACACCTTCACTTTATTTTGTTTCTTAAAATATTCAGTTTTATTTACATTATTTCATGGTTTTCTTTTCAAGATTCGCCAAAATTTTCTTCTGAATCAGAGAATAAGATACAGCTTATATTTTCTCTTTCATATATTATTGTACATACACGCCATATACACAGTCTCAGACTCTTTTTCTCCCCCTCTCTCTCTCTCTCTCTCTCATTCTTTAACTTTCACTCTTTGTTCATCCCCACTCTCTATCTCTCTTTCTGTCTTCCTTTCTTTCTCTCTTTCGGAGTATAAGTAAGTTCATTGACAAATTGTGACTAGATTCTGTTAAATGTAGCGTGTTATCTTTTCCCTGACTCTTGTACGTCAATATGTCTATGCTTGTGGTTGTATATGTTTATCTATGTATATGAGTGAGCGCGTGTATGTGTACAAACACGCACACATATAAATATATAGTGTGTGTGTGTATATACATACATACATACATAAGCATTCTCTCTCTCTCTCTCTCTCTCTCTCTCTCTCTCTCTCTCTCTCTCTCTCTCTCTCTCTCTCTCTCTCTCTCTCTCTCTCTCTCTCTCTCTCTCTATATATATATATATACACACACACACACGCACACACACACAAATCTTTCCACACTAGTACACATACATACATTCGTCTTAGAAATATAATGCAAGAGAAATGTAAAAGTGAAATAAAACAAACAACTAACAAAATAAAACTTATAGCAGCAACAATAATAATAATAGCAACAACAACAACAATAATAATACTAATAATAACAACAACCACGGAAAGAGGAATATAATAAGACCGTAACAGAAATGTTTGGAGATGTGAGTTTGGTTGGTGAAGCAGTGCAATGATAGTGAAAATGGTTCTACCATAACTTGGAAACTCAGACATATGTCCCTCAAGAGATTTAGATCAGAAGTAAAGTTGTACTGTCTTTTCTACACAGCATATGAACTCATCTGATCTTAATATAATTGTGTTCTTTGTAGTAGAGAAAGAAAGGAGGGGTGAGAGAGAGGAGGGAATGAGAAGATTGGTGCGAAGAGAAAGCAACAAAAGTCCTTAATTCTGTAACATATATTTTTACTCTACAAGATTTTGCTATGCGTTCCTCGTTTTCGTTTTTATTTTCATTTATAGTTTGATTTCTTCTTCTTTCGCCCTTTCATTCTTCTTCTTCTTCTTCTTCTTCTTCTTCTTCTTCTTCTTCTTCTTCTTCTTCTTCTTCTTCTTCTTCTTCTTCTTCTTCTCTTTCCATTTATCTTTTACTTTTACTGCATCTTTTTAGTTTCCTCTGTCTATTTATTTTTACACCTCTACAATGTTTAATGTTGTTGTTGTTGCTGCTGCTGCTGCTAGGGTCATATTATTCTGTCAAACTGACATATACATAAATGTACCTGCATACTCACACAAGGGGCTTAACACACCGACCTATACATCTATGATAATACACAGTGAGCTAGAAAGATACGTATCTGCGCAAATCCAACTCTTACCCAGGAACATTTTCTTTTCATCATTTTTACACTCAACAATGATATGCACGCTTTACATGGTTATAAAGTTGTGCGTCTACTCTCCCGATTTCTTTCTCTTTTCCTTTATGCTTCGCATATACACATATATCTATGGTCTGTGTGTATACACTAGTGAGAAGATTTTTTTCATTGGGTTAATTCCGCGTTAAAAACAACAGTTTGCTAACTTTATTATCTGTTATTCGTATTTCCTTTATGAATATTTGCAATATTTGATATATAATATTCCTCAGGCTGGTGTTTCAGTGCAATAAGATGCGATCATCAGTCTTTTCTAATTTCACGATGCTCTTTAGTTTGTATGCTAAGGTTAATTGTGTTATGGTTAATGCTGATACGATGAAATAACTTATACCTCACACCTGCAATCTTTTCCACGTGTTCTGCTTAAAACAATGCTCCTCTGACTTTATCCTACATAGCTTAGAAATGGTATGGGTAATTTTTTTCGAGAAGGATCTTCCATGGAGTCATTCGTGACGCTGAAACAATAGCCTATACTTCCCGAAGTACACAGTGTCTACTTCAAAGGAATGACACATACCGGGTAATAATGTTGTAGAAATGCAGCATGCGTAGAAAAAAGGTGGAGTAGTCACAGCTGGAATGCGTTTGAGCATAGACCTGTTCAGTCAAAGCTTAGTATTTTAGCCAACCTTTCTAAAATTACACGCTCGTGTCTTGAAATGGGAAGGACACATTAATTTGATGGCTACGGTTGGAACGCTTTTCATTATAAGCCTGCTAAGTCAGGACTAACCTAAGAGTAAAAACAAAATGGCACAAATGTCAAATGTATCAGGCTGGCACAAATATCAAATGTATCAGGCACAGTATCAATCATTGTTAGATTAACCTGATGATCGCATCACTTCTTATTAAAACACTTAGCCTTCGGTATTCATTTATAAGAAAGGTCACACAATCAACGAAAAATGAATACGAAAAGACGAAAAATAATTCTGGTGAATATGTAACTCATCCAGAGACCTAGTTTTCAGTAATGCAATAGTAATAATAATAATGATAATAATAAGGCGTTCGTGATTGTCTCTAGTGCTCTGGTGGTTATTATATGGTCTGGTGATGGTTTGAACGAACATGAATGTGTTATCTATTTGTTGCAGTGTGTCAAGTGAGTGTTATATTAAATTGGTAGATGGTGGTAAGAAATCTGCACTGTTTATTTACATCTCTTTTCGCGTGATGAGTTTAAATCCCACCTACCAGGGACGATTTTATCTAGTATTTTTCTTCGGTAAATCAAATGAATTTCCAACAAGAAGTGAGATCGATATATAAACGGTTGTGTCCTTCTTATGTTAAAAATGTCTGTGGTCTTGTGCCAATTTTGTTAATTACTATGGCCATCGATGTCTTCCTCCCAATCTCCATAATTATCATAGTCATCATCACCATTTTCATCTAATGCAAAAGTCAGGAGAAAATAGTTCACTTCACTATAATAAGTTTCCTCTCCACTACAACCTAAAAATAGATCAAACAAAACACTACACTCCTTAATCTTACGAAAGTGTAAAATGAATATAAAAATTACAACTACAACAACGATAGGAAAAAAAAACAATGCTGTTTTCTTCACGACGGCACAAAATGGCTTCCGTTTCAGAAGGGTGCGAGAAATTTGAAAAGGCTGTGCAGCCGATACCAGGGAATGGATTATTGACGGGAAGGAGCGGAAAACTGAATTATTCCTCTGCCAGGGACTGAAACCGCAATTTTGGCTTCGCTTATAAGAACGTTTGATAAATGGCTGCATTTTGTTCTGCGGTCAGCAATCGTTACTGTGATAGATTTCCGTCAGTCTCGACCATGTGCTTTCAGCTCTTCAACTAAATTGTTGTTTTTTTTTTTATCTTTTATTTCTTGTTTCAGTCATTAGACTGCGGCCATGCTGAGGCACCGCCCTGCAGACTTTTTAGTTGAATGAATCAGCTCTAGGACAATTTTAAAGCCTGGTACTTATTCTGTCGATCTCTTCTGCCGACTTGCTAAGTTACGGTGACGTAAACACACCAACACCAGTTGTCAAGCAGTTTTGGGGGACAAACACAGACACTCACACATAGATATATACATACATATACAAAGAGCTTCTGTCAGTCTCCGTCTACCAAATTCACTTACAGGGGCTTTGGTTGACCGAAGTTACAGGAGACACTTGCCCAACGTGCCACGCAATAGGACTGAACCAAGAATCACGTGATTCTTACCACACAGTCACTTTTAATTTTCACTAGTGAGCATGGCTGAGTATTCGGCGAACCTATGCTTAACGTCTCAGGCTAAATTGGTTTGACACAATATAAGGTACAATACAAAGCAGCGATTCTCCACAATCACTAAGTTGGCGGGCGTCACATCATCGCTATCAATAGTATTAATAGGCAAATTACCCTGTACAAGTGACTTGTACAGGGTTATTTGACTTGCTAGAAACAGAAGCCAAATCTTCCGGTTTCATAATAAATTTTAAAGAACAAAACCTTTACACACTGCAGTGCTAAGTACGAAGTGTATGAAAAAAGATGGGATTGTCACGGTTGGAAGACTTTTGATCATAGACGTTCTGAGTGATGGTTGATCTGGAGTTAAAACAGCAACTAAATACAGTCTGTAAAAGGGGGAAGATATAGACACTTTACATTATATCGCCCCTTACATACAAAAAGACAGGATGGATA
Source organism: Octopus bimaculoides (assembly GCF_001194135.2). Lineage (NCBI taxonomy): Eukaryota > Metazoa > Mollusca > Cephalopoda > Octopoda > Octopodidae > Octopus > Octopus bimaculoides. The sequence continues at coordinate 34,452,067 of NC_068999.1, read as the reverse complement.
AGGCAAGGGTTAAACAATAGCAGCAATAACAACGAATGACACCCAACTAACACCCGATAGTAAAAAGCACAGACACACATATGGGCATTTGCTCCCAAAGACGAGAATATAAAGTGTACGACACACAGTAAATTAAGCCAAGTTGGTAAAGAAAAAAACGACAAAAATCAAAGAAATAGGGTGGAATTTTTACGGTTTGGGTATGTCCCTTCTTCTGTCATATACTATAAATTATATGACATTGTTTGGGGGAGTTTATATGCCTTAATAAAACAGATTCCCTACTTAAAATTTTAGAAACGTTTTTCACTCTGCCAAGCCCCACTCATCTTGCGAACAGCCGCATCTCGCCACCAAACTTGAACTTTTTGTCTCTTTTCTTGCTCAAAACTTTTATAACCTCCACCGTCACCACCTCCTCCTTCACTGCTACCCTCTACACTTCTCATTCCCCAAACCGAACTAATCACCATTTGAGAGTGTTTCTTCATTTTCTATCTTTTTTTGGTCCCTACTAATTCTTCATCATTTTTGTTTGTTTGCTTTTTTTATTATTTGCTCATTTTTCTTCTTCAGCTTCTTTTTACTCTTTTCTTCATTTTCATAAAAATCGTTTTTGGCATATTTCTTTCTAATTCGTAAATTTCTTCTTTCTACTTCACTCTTATTCATTATTCTCTTTCGTTTCTTGTCTTACTTTCTTCTTCTTCTTCTTCTTCTTCTTCTTCTTCTTCTTCTTCTTCTTCTTCTTCTTCTTCTTCTTCTTCTTCTTCTTCATCCTTCCTTCCTTCCTCTTTAACATTTAGCTTCTTTTCTTTTTTGTCCTTTCCACCTCATTTTTTTTTCTTTTTTCTATCATTGGAATATACTTTTCTTTTTCTGTCTTCTTCGTCGTACTTCATTTTCTCTTACTCTTTCATATTTCCTCTCTCCTCTCTCCTCTCCCCTTTCCCAACTCATCCTCTTCTTTCTTCTCCTCCTACTTCATCATCTGTTTCTGCTAAAGCCATTATGATACTCAAAATCGTTTTATGACTAATAGCATTTAAAGCAAGAGAAATATTGGTCTAAATAACGCTTTCTATTCTCAGAGATATTTCAGAAAAACAAAACAATAAATAAATAAACCAAGAATAAAATATAAAATACCGTGGCATTACATCCCCTTAAAATATATAGGAAGCGTGTAGTTGTTGTTATGATTTTTATTATTATTATGAGTGGTGGTGGGGTTGATGGTATGGTCTTAGTAGCAGTGTAAATTATGACATATGGAAATTTATGTTATCCTACATGTTCACCGGTTTAAATAATTACATACATTTTGTGTGCATATGCACATACACACACGCACACACATATATATATACACACACATACACGTGTATGTATATCTGTTCCCATTACATACATGCATACATACATATAAGCAGTGTATATATATATATATATATATATATATATATTCTTTTCATTGTTTCAGTCATTTAACTATGCCCATGCTGGAACACCGCCTCAAAGGGTTTTAGTCGAAGAAATCGACCCCAAAGACTTATTCTTTGTAAGCCTAGTACTTTTTCTATCGGTCTCTTTTGCCGAACCGCTAAGTTATGGCGACATAAACACACCACCATCGGTTGCCAATCGATGGTGAGGGGAAAGTACAGATACACACACACTCATATATATATATATATACACACACGACGTGCTTCTTCCAGTTTCCGTCTACCAAATTCACTCACAAGGCATTGGTCGAGCCGAGGCTATAGTAGAGACACTTGCCCAAGGTGTCACGCAGTGGGACTGAACCCGGAAACATGTGATTTATTGATTCAGTTATTATCTAAATTACTAATTCTGATTAGAAAGAGGCAGAGGAGATAAACCAGAAACATTGATAAATTTAAATTAATGAAACTTAGTCGTCTTTTGCGAAACTTAGTCGAGCCGTTACTGCAGATCTTGGATAGCTATAAAAGTACTTAAGATTTGAGTGAATGAACTTAGGGTGGTGTTAGTGCTGAAACTGTTTCCTTTGAAAAATAAATAAGTAAATGAGTGGAAATTTTACCGGCGAGTTTGTTAAGGTAAAAGAAAATGACTCTCCCCAGACACAACAGTGTGTGTGTGTGTGTATATATATATATATATATATATATATATATATACATACACACACACATACATATATGAATACATACCTATGCTTTTTCCTGTATTCTTGCTAATTCATAAAGAAATGAAAGCCTTATTAATATATTATGTTCGTTTTTGAAAAGAATATGCACACATAACAATAGAAAGAATGGGTATTGTT
>NC_068999.1:34447705-34449127 GCF_001194135.2 Octopus bimaculoides | reverse complement strand
TATATATATATATATATATATATATATATATATTATGTACATATTTGTGTGTGTGATATACGTATATAGATGTGTATATAAAAGTATAGATACGAACATTCATGGAAGTTGTCACTTTACTGTCTTTATTATGCCGTTATTTCTCGCTTTGTTTAAAACGTCTTTTGAAGCAGAAGGGAGTGGAGAGTGAGTGCGGCAAAGAAGGAGGAGGAGAAGAAGGAGAATTAAAAAGAAATAATAGAAAGAATTGTTTTCTGTATTCTTTATAAGAGGGGAATCAAAACAGTTGTGTGGTGTTTGACACGTTCCACCAATCGTGTTGAGCATGATGATAATGGTGATGATGATGATGATGAGGAGGAGGAGGAATTACATGCTGATGGTAACTAGAATGAAGATGATGATGTTGATGATGATGATAGTGGTAATGATACAAACAATAGTTCGTGTTGCGTCGAAACAGCGTGCTATGTTTGGCTTGTGGAATGATAAATAAGATGGTGTGAGAGTGAGAAAAACAGTTATGGTGATTGGTCGTGGTGGTGGGGGTGGTGTGGGGGGATAATAAGAGTGATGATGGTTATGATTGATGATCATGATGATGATGTTGATGAAACAAACAATGCTTCGTGTTGCGTTCACACTGTGTGCTTTGTTTAGCTCCGTTTTAGCTCTTTCACTTGCTAATGAAGATATTCGCTAAATTTCTTTACACGAACAGACACACATACGCACACACGCATGCACGCGCGCGCGCGCATTGAGCGCAAGCACTAGTGTTCACCTTTGCATATACACAAATATATGTACACGCAAAGAAAAGAAAAGAACAAGTAAACGAAACGTGCATAGATACATATTAACACGTTATACGCACAAACAGGGCTCAAATCACAGATAAACATATACATACATACATACATACATATGCACGCCGACTCACAAACTGCCATTTAATTACCATGATTCCAGTGCATTATATACAATACATACGCAAGAGCAGTTTGTAATGCGGAAAACCATAATCAAATGAATACACCCTAGTATATAACTGGTACTGATGGACTGACTTTGAAGACACAGGTAAAGGACTGGTCCATCTATTGCAGAGAAGACATCAGTAAAGAGGAGTAATTCCATAGAACGGCGGTAGTGAAGTAGATGGGTTGAAGACATTTTAAGGGTGACGCGGTGTAGCAGATAAAGATGTGTTTGGATCGCGATTAGAGAGAGAAAAAAAAGGTGCAGATAATATAATTTCTTCATTAAAGGATTTTTAATAATTACTTGCCTGTGCAAGTTTAATTTGTTGATACAATCTAGTTTTTGTATATAGTGTATTTGTCTGGAGGCATTGACCGTGTGTGTGTGTGTGTGTGTATGTATATATATATATATATATATATATATATATATATATAT
>NC_068999.1:34443960-34447194 GCF_001194135.2 Octopus bimaculoides | reverse complement strand
ATATATATGAAAGTTTGTCGATTACATCGACTCCAGTGCTCAACTAGTCCTTATTTCATCGACACCAAAGGGGTGACAGTCGAATTTGGCAGAATTTAAATGTGGAATGTAAAACTGGAAGAAATACCACTAAGCTTTTCGTTCGATGTGGAGCGATTCTGCCAACTTGCCACCTTGCAATGTGCAATGGCTCACATTTTTGTTTGCTTTGTTGTGTGATGTGCAAGTTTTTGGATATAGAAAGAAAACTTAGTAGGATGAATACTATGTGTAAGACCTACTGCAACATTTTTCTCAGACTTTATTTCGGTATCACATATAATATTGTCACATATAATAGTATATAATCTAGTATACAACGCTATTACATAATCTTTGCATCTTTATACTAATTTTTAAAATCAAAATTAAGATAAAATGAATCTAGCGAAAACTGAGTAATAATAAAGAATTTTCTCAAACTATAAGCAAATGCGTCACTGGAATCTCCAAATTTTACCTGAAGTTCCTCACCCACAATTCAGGAAGAAATTACCTTAAGATTAAGAATAACCGGTATCGACATTATACAATGATAAACTCTGCAAGCGGGTGTACAAACAACTCAGGTATGCACACGCGCACACACACACACACACACACACACCGGCTCATTAGCTAGCAGACTCACTTTGTGCAGAGGAGATGTTGATGTATGTTTTGGTTATACGATACGAAACTCTCACAAATAAATTGAAGCATGTATCAGCCATTGGGTACTTTCACATAAATCGCTTAAAACTCCTAGGCAGCATTTGTTTGTTTGTTTGTTTGTTTGCTTCACTCTAAATTATTGTTCATTGTAAAAACAAAGAACAAGAAAAAATAGAGAGTAGAGAGGGAGATAACTATGATGAGGATGTAGGAAGAATGATAATAAAGATGGTAAATGAGGGCTGAATATAAAATATGTGATAGAGAATTGGATTCTTTTATATCTTTATTGTGTATATTATGATGCAAAATAGTATAAAAGATAACCAATACTAACATTTATAAGGAATTGTTACTGCTGCTGATGTTGTTGTTGTTAAGGTGAGGAGGTGGCAGAATCGCTTGCACGCAGGGTAAAATGCTTAGCGACATTTCGTCCGTCTTTACGTTCTGAGTTCTAATGCCACCGGAGCTGACTTTGCTTTCATCCGATTGGAATCGATTAAATAAGTACCCAGTTGAGCACTGGAGTCGATGTAATCGACTTACCTCCTCACCTGAAATTTGAAATCATTATTATTTCATTAGTCTTAATTTCGTTAGTGCATGCTTTCACAGCACAACTGAAGGCAGTTCTATGTGTTTGGAGACGTATTTTCCCCTTCAACGTAATATATAGTTCGTGGTAGTGCTATTTTCTGCAAGTTATGTAAAAGGCGTGTATATAATATATCTGCAGTAACTGTTAGTAAAGGAGTGTAACTTCGTGTTAGAATACCAGACTGACGATGACGATCCAAAGATCATATTTGTGGCACCTGGACTGAGTGACACAACGTCTTCTTTAGCAAGGCGCTTCTTTTCACGCTGCCCCAGTCTAATGAGTTGAATATAACAGCAGAATGTTAGTGTAGCCTTCTTTCCCTACACCTCTCACATCCGAGACGTACGCTTTGTCTAGAGTCGGAGGGACCAAAGAATGTCTCTATTCGTGACAACATAGGCACCTAAAACAATTAGTGAAAGCGTGGTGCAACCTACCAGATGATATTCGCTTGGCTGCTGCCGTGGATCTGTTAGTGCATTCTGTATGCTGTGTGTGTGCTGTATATGTGTTTAGGTACTCTGGTACTCTAAATAATATGTGTAGCGCCTAGTTGTACCACTTTCTGTGTGTTGAATGAGATACACGATGTAATATATGTGCAGTGCTTGGCGGCCAGCTGGCAGAATCATTAGCATGCCGGGCAAAATGCTTACGGACATTTCGTCCGCTTTCATTCTTTCAGGATTCATAAAATAAATACCATTTAAGCATTGAGGCTGGTCTATTCGCCTTATTCCCTTCCCCAAAACTGCTGGCCTTGTGCCAAAATTTGAGACTAATATATGAGCAGTGCCTATATTATTGGTATCTTCTGGCTATTATTTTAATAATTCACAATTCCTTATGATTATGGGGATTTCCCTATTTCCTGATAAATATTTGGTAACTGTCACGATGCCTTTGCAGCAATAAGTCTAAAATCATATACGACAATGTTTAGTCCACGTCGGGCTACGGTTTTCGGTATAGGATTCTGCACAAGACAAATCATCGTAATCTTGTCTCATGTTTAAAGCAAGACATTACAGGACACCATTCTAAATTATAATACTTTTAGGTAAACGTTTACCTCTCATTTGAAGCATCAGTCAATAGAAAGAAATAATTTATAACATTTTCCCACTATATATTGAGAGAAAGGTAAGACAACAAAAGAAAGAAAGAGACCTCGATATTATGTAGATAGAGGAATTTATCTGTATATAATGTGACAATTATTCGGTAGCCATGATAAAACTCCGAGTTTCGGATGCCGGGGCGGATACCCACGCTGCCATCTCTTCAGTTATCTGGCAATCGGATGGCCAGATAACTGAAGAGATGGCGGCGTGGGTTCCCGCCCCGGCATCCGAAACTCGGAGTTTTATCATGGCTACCGAATAATTGTCACATATTATTTACATGTATGTGTGTGTGTGTGATATGATAGATTCTGTTGTAGTGAACGATAAATGACGGTTCAGTAAAATTAAAACAGTATTCATGTTCAACACAAATGTGTCTCTTGAGGCCTGCTAGTACCTTGCAAATATTTTAGTAAATGGAACAAGTTGAGGACTCAGTTTGCTCGAGTGCATTTACTATGTATTTTCTTGAACCAACAGTTAATAGAAGACGCATATATACATTGTTATAAAACGAATATTTTCCCCTTGCTTCTGACTGGCCCACACCATTTTTGACTCTTTTCATGTTGTAAGTGCGTCTAAGGAAAGGGTTCATTATACTTATGAGTCCCAAGTCATCCAATAATCTACATACATATTCACATATATTCGCACAGATTCACACACACACACACATACACGCACACACACAAACGTACGCATACCATCGTCCTCTTCTTTTACCCATATGTGTGTGAGAATTTGTTTAAACATTTATGTATGTGAGATTATGTGTAGTGCGTCTATGCATGTATTCGTATATATATA
>NC_068999.1:34442248-34443860 GCF_001194135.2 Octopus bimaculoides | reverse complement strand
CTCTCTCTCTCTCTCTCTCTCTCTCTCTCTCTCTCACACACAAAACACACGAAGTTGTGATTCAATTAATAAAACAGCTACACAAACATTTATACACTTCAATGTAAAAGATATGATTTTATTTATTATCATTATCACCATCGTCATCATCATTATTATTCGTATTATTGCTATTATTGTTATCGTCATCACCGAAACGTCTCTTAACTAACACGCGACAGAATTGTTCATTTAACACGAGACTTGAGCAGATTTCTATGACTAAACATCAACAACAACAACAATAACATCAGTTATAATAGCGATAACAAACAAAAGCAACAATAACGAAAAGCGCAAAATCCAAATTCAGGCAACCAAGAAAACGTGAAGAAATCATACGACGTAGAGCAGTCATGATAGTGATGGTGGTGTGAGAAGTGGGTAGGGGTCGTCGTCGTCGTGACAATGGTGGTGCTAATGATAGTTGTGATAATGAGGAAGCGGTCGTGGGGGTGGGGTGGGGGTCAATGCAGTTGTGATGATGATGAGGTGGAGGATGATAACTATGCCGTGCCATATGGGATTGCTGAACCCAATATGGATCACAGCTATGTGGTAGGGCATAAAGAAAAATCCTTCCACGTAGTAGTAGTAGTAGTAGTAGTAGTAGTAGTAGTAGTAGTAGTAATGATTTTAGTAGAAGTAGTAGTATAACAACAGCAACAACAATAATAGGTGTAACTCTTCAGAGAAAATGAAGGTAATTTAGGAAAAACCCTGATAGGTGAAGGTGATGATGATGATGATGATGATGATGTTAATGAAGATTCATATGACAGTGGTTATATTTATATATATATACACACGTGCGTTTGTATGTGTGTATATATATATACATGCATACAAACATAACCAGTCATCTGAATACAAACGCATATATATATATAAATGCACATATGTGTGTGTGTGCATGTTTGTACTCATACATATATGCGTATGTACGCCTGTACACGTACACCATTGACACGGTGGTGGTTTTGTTATTATAGATCATGATGGTAATGACGATGACGACGACGACAAAGATAATGATGGTAATGATGTTGATGGCAGTATTTGAGTTGCGACAAAGATAGAAATATGTTCTCGTTAATTAACTAACGGAATCTAGAGGAAAAAAAATACCAGAAATAAAATATTAAAAAAAATATTAATCCAATTTTAAAGGTAGGGGAATGAGATACAATTAAGTCATCATCATAAGCATCAACAACAATAACAACAACAGCAAACAGAAGAAGAGTATGTTAACAATGATTCTCACAGTTAATTTCATTTCTCTAATTCTGCACGAAATTCTCTCTAATTTTTATTTGCAGCTGATGATGTTGTTGTTGTCGTTGTTGCTGGTGGTGGTGGTGTTCAGATGAATGTTGGGTGTGTTTGGGTGGCTGTTAGAGGTGTTTAGATTCAAATTGAACGCTATTTCGTTAATCTAACTTTGTTTAAATCCATTGATTACGAGAAAACAATCGGTTTCTATTCTAAGTGCTTCCCATTTTATTAAATTTAATTATCTTTACAACCTCCCCAATACATACGTATGTGCGTGCGCATATATATATATATA
>NC_068999.1:34436322-34442079 GCF_001194135.2 Octopus bimaculoides | reverse complement strand
CTCTCTCTCTCTCTCTCTCTCTCTCTCTCTCTCTCTCTCTCTCTCTCTCTCTCTCACACACACATGTACAAATACAAATCAAATACACATACATATCTATATATATAAATATATATATATATATACATATACTCATACACATAGAAATCAAATATATACAAATACACACATACACAGAGTAATCACACGTGTCTATGTTGTGTTACTATAATGTTTCCCCCTGTGTTTACGTAAATTCTCCATCCTGCCAGTTTCAAACAACAATGCCTAACAGATCACTGAAGCCAACATGTCTGCAGCCATATTGTAGTCAGTTGTTACATCTTGTTCAGGTCTGTTGTGAATAGCTAGATTTCCCAGGATGCATCCAACACCTCTCCTTACATCACTTTCTCATTTTTCTCCTCCTTTTCTTCATTACCTTTATCTGTATTCATATTATTGTTGTTGTTTACTTTAATGTCTTCTCCATTTTGATACATTTTCTTCGTTTTTGTTGCGTTTCTTTTTTTATCTTCTTTTGTCGTTTAGTTTTTGTCAGTTACAGTCATTCTTTATACCTTTTTTTTTCCTTTGCGTTATTTTCTAATTTTTTTCCTTTCATCACTTCCTCCATTATTTCATTATTTCCTCTTTTTCTTTTGACCTTTCTTTAATGTTACTCTTTTTAATCCCTTTCTTCTTCTTCTTCTTCTTCTTCTTCTTCTTCTTCTTCTTCTTCTTCTTCTTCTTCTTCTTCTTCTTCTTCTTCTTCTTCTTCTTCTTCTTCTTCTTCTTCTTCTTCTTCTGCAGTATGACACTCTCTAGTAAATCCTTTCTTGCTCTTGTGTTTTCCCAGTCCCTCATTCATTCTTATAATTCTTTTCTTCTTCTTTACTTTAGTTATATTTATATAATATTCTGTCTATCCTTCAGTTATATATTCTTTATAAGTTAAGCTCCGAGGAGCAATGCCTAAAACATTTACGCTCCATCCCAGACTGTCGAGAGTGAGATGGTTCATGTTCAATTTCAACATTAATAATTCCTGTAGCCAAAAAAAACAAAAGCTAAAGTAAAAAAAAAAAACGCAAAGAAAACATGGTTATGGTGGATAATCGGGGGTCTGGTCTGGGTCAAGGACCCTGTGGTGGTGTTAGACTGGTATTCATAGCTTTACTGCGATTTTAGCTAATGTAACGCTTACTATTGTTATTCGGAAGAACTATTGATCAATGGCATTTTAGCCACGACCAATCCATTTATTAGATAATATATAAGAACTCTCTATTGCCCTGCCTTTCCTTCACTACCTTTCTCTCTCCCTCTCTTTCTCCCTCTCTCATAATGCTAATTTTGGCACAAGCCAGTAATCTTAAGAGGAGGGGATGTCGATTACATTGTTCCTAGCGCATAACTGGTACTTAATTTACTGACCTCAGAAGGATGAACGGTAAAGTCAACATCGGCAGCATTTGAACTCAGAACGTAAACATCTAGAAGAAATACCGTGAAACGCTTTGCCCGACGCTATTTCGCCGTCTTCTCTCACTTAATAAATAACAGGGAGTTTCTTCATGTTTGTTTAGAATTGTAAAAAAACATCGGCCAACTCTCCTTCAAATGTTGGTTATCATAATTTGGATGCTTTCAGAATTGGAAACATCCTAAAGTGGTCTTGTGGAACCTGCCTCCTGGTTATGTAAGATGAGGCAAACGCCATCACACTTCGACAACTTGGTCGGGAGACATAGACCTGGACTCGAGGCAGTGATGTTGGACCGAGAAGTGTGGCGGGTGAACTTTGTTGCTGCGGCCCGGATTGTAACCTAACCATGACTATAATAAATTATCCTATATCAATGAGCACACATACGAACGATGCATATCACCTGTGACCAATTATCAATTGATTGATTCTACTAAAAGAATTAAAAATCAGATATAGTGTATTGACACAGTCCACTGGTTCAGAAGATTGCTTTGTAATCGTGGCAAGGCCTCTTGATTTGGGGTAAAATATACGAAGCCCAGTATACCCATCATGACTGCTCGTCTGATTAGGGTACACCAGGCACATGCATCACAACCATTTGTGCGGGACATGGTGATCTCCTATCAATATAAACAGCGCTTGATATTGCAGGTGGGGTCCAGTTAGAATTTTCTTCAAGTCAAGTAGCCCATCCCGCTCAAGATGTTTCCAGAGGTGAATTATTCAAACCCCAAAGAATTCCTTTCAACACATGGCTATGATGCTCCCCCACTAATTCCGCTCGTGATCACAGATGCACATATCATCAGCCACTAAGGGGCATGCTCAACTGGTTAACGTCAAATAACTGACAGGCAAATCTGTGGTATTGAACAGAATATTTACTGTAGCCCATCTTTTATACCGAGACAAAACAATGTTCATGATAACACTTCCAACCAGTTAAGATCAGAAACCATGAGAGCCACTGCCTGGTATTGTATCAGGGCATTTATTATTATTATTATTATTATTATTATTATTATTATTATTATTATTATTATTAGTAGTAGTAGTAGTAGTAGTAGTAGTAGTAGTAGTAGTAGTAGTAGTAGCAGCAGCAGCAGCAGCAGCAGCAGCAGTAGCAGTAGTAGTAGCAGCAGCAGTAGCAACAGTAGTAGCAGCAGTAGTAGTAGTAGCAGCAACAGTAGTAGTAGTAGTAGTAGCAGTAGTAGTAGTAGTATCGAAGGTGCGCCTTTCTCCCTTTTCAAATCAGTAGGCTGTGTTTACAAAATGTGTGCAACTATTTCTAGCCAGTCGATCGCCCACAAAAGCTTTTGAAAAGCAAAACAATGTCAGGCTTGGCTGAAAACATCACTAAATTGACAGATTTTATTCAGATCCGTCTATCTGCTGCCACTGAATTCTTTTACTCTGATTGTCCCCAGAGTCCTTACACCCCACCTGACAAATCATACCACCCCGGCCAGACTCAGCGGTCAACTAGTAAAAACATTTTCAAAACAAAAAGAGAAAGACAGAAAGACGTCTTCCTACATTCCATACTGTAGCAATGTCGGCAAAGCTTGCTCTTTTTCTTTCGTTCTATTTTCCACCTCTCTCTCCCTCCCTTTTTGTCTTTCACTCTCTCTTTCGTTTCCTTTCTAAATTAAAATCCTTGACATTTGACCTTATTTAGGAAATATTGGCGACAAGTCTTGTCGACATTCACAATTAATAGTTCACACCTATTCAAAATGTAGCATTCCAAATTACTTTATCTAGGATGGATTTTCGCTATATTTTCACTTTTGTACTGTCTTAGTTTCTCTGTGTGTGTATGTGTGTGTGTGAGTGCACGCGTGCACGTGATAATTACATTCAAATACAATAAGCAAATTTAAGATGTGATGATAAACATGGTGATCGCATTCACAAGAAAAAATTGACGGCTCTCCGTCGGCTTCGAAGTTGAGAATTCCAGTCGTTCAGTCAACTAAAAACTACGTGCAATACTGGGCATTCCAAATATATTTGTCCCATTAACTAATATTAATTCTCGGACAGAGTTAGTTTCACGGTATGTGACGTGCCTGGTCATGTTACCCATAATTTTTTTTTTTTTTTTTTTTTTTTTGTTAACGTCTGCCCAATTCTACTCACAATATATGGTTTGGCCTGAAGCAATACGGAAGATAATTGCTCATGATGCTCTGTCGGGACCTCAATATAGCAAAATGAATTTCTTACCTGTATTTTACTTAAGATACATGCATATAAACAATGACATTTCACCTACCATATAATCTTAAAAATTCAGCTTGTATGGTAAGAAGTTTGCTTCCCATTTACACAGTTCCAGTTTCAGTCCCACTGCGTGGCTCCTTGGGCAAGTGTTCTCTACTATAGCCTCGTGCTAAACAAAGCATTATGAGTGGATAAAGAAATAAGAAACTGTAAGGAACCCGTCATGTGTGTGTGTGTGTGTGTCCTTTTGTGTCTGTTTGTCTCCCACCATCGCTTGACAACCGATATTGGTGTGTTTATGTTTTTGTAACTTAGTAGTTCGGCAAAAACACCGATAGAATAAGTACAAGGTTTTAATAATATAAAAAAAAGTACTGGGGTCAGTTCATTCCACTAAAGATTTCAAGCCGGTGCTCCAGCATGGCCGCAGTTTGATGACTTAAACAAGTAAAAAACGATAAAAGATATAAATCTTTGTGCTAGTTTTGTATTTTTTATTTTTATTTTTTTTCCTCAAAAACAAGAAATTTATTTAGGAGGAAGACATTTATTTAATTCGCATTACATTATTTTTTTTAATGTCTGTTATTTTGACTGCTTCATTGAACTGTTACTTAATTTATTTCATTTTTTATTTTATTTTCAGGAGAGAAACCTTTCAAGTGTGAATTCGATGGTTGTGATCGCAGATTTGCCAATAGTTCCGATCGGAAGAAACATTCACATGTTCATACAAGTGACAAACCTTACAACTGTAAAGTTCGCGGTTGTGACAAAAGTTATACACATCCCAGTTCTTTGCGGAAACACATGAAAGTTCACGGCAAATGTTCCCCGCCACATGGCGGTTCATACGAGGAGTCAATAAGTAACAGTCCGAGCAGTGATTCAAACTCAGCATCACCGGCTGTTCAGAACCATACCCCGACACAACAACAACCACAACCACCACCACAACAACAACATCACCAACACCAACACCAACAACAACCACAACAACAACAACATCATCATCAACAGCAACAAGCAGTAGTAATACCACAGAGCAGTCCTCCCTCCTTACCACTGGCTCCCAATCCAACGCTACCCCCTAATCATCATACAAACTTGAGCGAGTGGTATGTATGTCAGACAAGTGCTGGGATGCCAACACCACCTAGCAATGAACATTCCCCGGTGAGCAAGCTTGGACATATCCCAATTCACCCTACTTCTGTGCTCGTCAGCTATACATAGTACTTCTCTGTTTGTCTCCTTTCTGTTTTATATATATATGCATATTTACATATATCTATGTATATACGTATGTATATGTGTGTATATATGTATATATATATTCATTCACATATATATATATATTTATATAGATATGATATATTTATGATGCAAATATATGTGTATATATGTGCGTGTGTGTGTATATATGTAAATATATATACACACATATATCTAAATATATATATATATATATATATATGTTTATTTTATTTTTCTGTTCTTCATTAACCTGATATTCTTGTTGGTGCTGCTGTTGTGTTTGTGTAATTTGTCATCGTTAAAAATCTAAAAGAGTTGATATTGATGTAATTATATCTTATATTTTTAATTTTTAATTAGAATTTTTTTTTAATTGCCTGTTCCTAAATAATTCATTCACGTTAATTCCAAAGATGCTGCTGATAATGGTATTTGCTCTATATTCTAACAGAACCACTCTCACATATCTGTATGATCTCTCTTTATCTTGCTTTATTCTAGTTCGAGATAATAATTATAATACTCTGATTGAGATTACAGTGGTAAAGAGATTGATCTAAAATTAGATGTCAATAATGTTGCGCCTTCATACACACACACACACACACACACACACACATATACATACATATATATATACATATATATATATATATATATATATATAGATATATATATGCATACATACATACATATATATATATATATATATACATACATACATATATATATACATACATACATATATATATATATATATATATATACACACACACACACACACACACACACACACACAC
>NC_068999.1:34425276-34430276 GCF_001194135.2 Octopus bimaculoides | reverse complement strand
ATTATGCAGAGATAAGAAAAGATCTGAGATTGAAAACACGTGTTCCATAATATCGTGGTAAACTTCTGAAACCTACGTAATATTTTAATTCATCAGCAGTAGCAAAACAGAAAGTTGTAAATATGTAAAATAGATCATCAGATTATTAATTGTGTATATATGTGTGTGAGTGTGTTTATATATATATATATATATATATATATAATTTGTTGGGGTGCGTGTCTATGTGAAAATGTGTGTGTGTGCATGTCGGATAACAAAATTTGTTTAGAAGATTTAACTCTATCTCTCAGCCTCATTCTCGAAACAGCATTAAATTGGCCGTCCTTAGCTTGGGTGGTAGCCCTTCCTTTGAGGCTGAATTGTCGTGGTAGCTCTATAAGGGTCACTGGGTGCTAAGAGGATTTAGGTTTTTCTTTTACTTAGAAATTATATTCTTTACTCCTTTATGTATTGTACCCTAAAGGCTGTGATCATGCTGGGACACCACCATTAAAATATAGCACTAAAGTGCCCAGTAAGAATTATAAACCCCCGTTCATATGAAGTGCTCAAGGCAATGCTCCAGCATAGCCGCAGTTAAATGACTGAAACAAGTAAAAGAATACTGAGCTATGGAGACAAATTTTGGTAGCTTTGATCATAGATCTGCTCGATCTGGAATGGCCTACTCTAAGAATGTTGGTTGAAGTAATATACCAAATTAAATAATTTTGCAGCGGCCGGGAAAAGAAACCAGGTCGTTCGAATGGCAGGAAATCGTTCTGCCACTGAATCACCGATAGCTAAACAATATCTCTAAAATATTTCCAAAACATATCGGGATTAAAATATGAAGTCAATGAGTAGAAACATGAATGATGTTGCTCCATGGGCCAGTATAATTTCAATAGATAGTTTCTAGTCTTCTTTGATAACATAGGAGTTACTTGTCCGAACAAAACAGGCACATACTAAATGGAATGGTACAAAGAAATATAAATAATAAACCATAGAATTAGCTTCTGTTTGACCCCAGAAGATGAGGGTTTGTTAAACACCATTCTCTGAAAGTACACTAGATAAAACATTCCTTCTTTTCTTTTTCTTGCGATCTAAAGGTGGACAGAAAGGTGTCTCCGATGACTTCCTTGAAAAGCTTTGTAAACCGCCATAACTTCGGAGAATCCAAAGATTCTGTCTCGTTGCTTTGTGTTTTGTTCAGAAGTGATCATCTTGCCAGATATAGAAAAAGACAAATTCGTTTCACAAGGAACGTTAAGAACCGGAATAAATATCACAAACCAGTTTATTCAGTACCCCGATAAATAAATCTTCTGCCCTGAGTTAATGCTTTATTTTTACTTTGGGTGAAGTGTAAATTTTAAACTCCGACCGTAAAGAATCGGAAAAATATTCTGCAACTTTCTTTTTTTTTTTATCCTACTCTCTAAGAGTTCCGCTAGATCGTCGCTATAATATTTTCTTAATATTCCCCGAGCACCAAAAACAGGATGGTCACAGCTAAGATGTCTTTAATCTTAGGTTTGTTCAGCTCAAGTGATAAACAACAACAGTGATAGTCATTCATTGACATATTTATAGTGTGAATAGATTTCAAGAATTTCTAATCCTTTCATCTAGGCGCAGTTATGGCTGTGTGTTTAAGTAGCTTGTTTTTCAACCCCAAGTTTTCGGGTTCAGTCCCATTACGCGGCACTTTAGGTAAGTATCTTCTACTATAGCTCTGGACTGACCAGTGCCTTGTGAGTAAATTTGGTACATGGAAACTGTGGAAGACTATCGTGTATATGTGTGTTTGTGTCCCCCTCCATCACCACTTGGTTTCTTCACGTCCCCGTAAACAGTGAGAAATGACTAGATAAGAGAATATAGTGACAGACTTAAAAGTTCCAAATTTTGAACAAATATAAAAGAACAAACCGAAAATTCACACAGAAAACGGGACGTTGCTAATTCTTCGTCAGTTATCGTCCAAAAGATCCTTAAATTTTCACGCTCTCTCTCTTTGAATTTCAACGCGGGCCTCGGATGAACGAATGCTTGAATCTCCACTACGTGATCACTCGGCTTGTGAGCACAGCAGACAATTTAGTAATGGAAATATAAAAAGGTTGGAATAGTCGTTAATTGAACAACTTTATCTAAACAGCACCGATCGTGCTGTGAATTCGGTACACTGGCAAATTAACTCGTCTCTAAATCGCTCGACACCGATTTGTAATTAATTTGGGTATTTTAAAAATATGCAGCTTTGCAGACATAAACGTCTGACGGTCTTCAGCCAGGACTTAGCAACAACGGTGACTGCGTTTCCAGAGATGAGAGCGGCAAGAAATTATAAGAGTAACTCGAACGAAATAAATACCACAAAGCATATTCGTTCGATGCGCCGATTTATCAGCCATTTTCTCAACCGTGTGTTTATCTTTCACCGATATATAAACACCAGTACCAAAACTGTTGTCACTTCTCGTGAATGTAAATACTCACTCACCATAGGCATAATAGATACACACATACACGGTCGTATACACATACAAATCATCATTTAACGTCAACTTTCTATGTTTGCATGGGTCAGGCGGAATTTTTGTGGCAGGGGTTTCTACAGTCAGACTCCCTTCCTGTCGACAACCCACACCTGTTTCCAAGCAAGGTAATTGCCAGGCATAATTTTCAATGAGAACCGGAAGCGAATAACATCGCCGGTACGAAAGTGATACTTGTTTACATAATGTCATGAGAAGGGTATACATACACACACATTACGCCTTCCACACAGTTTCCATCAAACAAATCCATTCACAAGGCTACTGATCTGGGACTATCATAGACGATACTGCACAATGGGACTGAAACCGAGATCACATGATTAAGAAGTTAGTTTTTTTTAACAAGTATCCATGATTGTTCGCCATTTCTTTGTATCAAATTTGACTCAGAAACTATTAATGAATAGAGCGTAATGGGATTGAATCCGGACTCGTAAGGCTGCATGAACCTCACAGCTATGGTTACCTTTATATAGTAGGCATGCACACTGAGGCTGAGAGAACCTTAAAGACCACAGATATGTAAGTTGTTTAGGATATTGTATAACCAACTGATTGACCGCTGGTTCGTCCACTCTTACAAGTTCAGTCGGTGTCCTAGGCAAAGAACTCAAATTACAGATGTTCAGTCTTGCCTTGATGTAAGGAAGAACCAACGTGGAAAATTTTACTGTATTGGGTCCTTAACGAAGTTTCTTAATGCTTAACAGGTTTGCTGACCTAGCTATAAGTACAACTGTATTACACCAGTGGCCGAGATATTCAAAACCCAACAGCGTAGTCTACTTAGATGCTAGAAGGAACCACAATCTGATGTAGTTAACAGTTTATATCCAAAGCCAAGATACTTAACTCTTAATAACCATACCCACCTAGCTATAAGTACCACATGATGTTATAATTCAGCTTATTGTATCTATGGTTGAGTTAACAGCCTAGTTCGCCTGTCCTTTAGATAAGTACTTCAGAAAGGAATATCATGGCGTTATTAACAGATGTGTAAGCACTCTGAAATTAACGAGTATACTCTTAAGTCACTCTTAATCTAGATTGGCTTACTCCTATTCCAACATCGTTAGGAAGTGGATTTGAAAATGAATAATCCACATACATGTATAAATCCTTTCTTGGTAGTAACTTAAATTCTCCCTATAACATAAAGATATAAATAAACAATCCTATTACACGATACTTTATGTTGTGCAGAAGTTGGGACATTTTGGGACTGGACTCTTCGTCGGAAATCTTGCCTGAAATATTATACTTCGAAGTAGATATGTGTATTGTTTATTTAAACATATTTTGGATTGAATATTGTCCGTTGATGCTTTTATTGTTTAGCCCCCGACCTGCCCTGATACCACACACCTATGCTCAAAGTAGTCCACTTTTTGCATATCAGTACAAGCCTGTGTGACTTAAGAGAAGTTTGGTTATCATTTCTATAGAGTCGAAAACGGCCAGTTCACCTTGGTGCTGATAAAACAATGCCACAGACCATCACATATGTCTTTGACTGCTGCTGCTGCTACTACTACTACTAAACTGTTTCATCAAATTTATCATTTGTTAATTTACCTAGGAAAAATTTACATATTTCACCTGTAATATTTCTGAAGTGAGCCAATACAATTCAAACAGACATTTCATTGTCGATTACATTCGAACAGTGACATGTGAGATCAGGGCAGAACCGATGCTATGCACGAAGCAATCAGGACTTAAAATCTAGAGGTGCTGCACAGATTTCGTCATACCTGGAACAGAAGTGTGGGGTAGATGAGAGGGCCATGGGATGTTACAATTTATGGCATGATTTGCCATGAGACTTCAAATTTTGCCAAATACTGGGTTTATTTCCAAACATGTTTGTATATAAAACAACAGATTTCAAGTTCGATTTCTGGTTTGAAACTCGCAATATTTCAATTACATAAGGCAGTGAGCAAAATGTTTAGCGGCATTTCGTTCGTCTTCACGTTCAAATTTCAAATTCCGCTGAGATTTACTTTGCTCTTCATTCTTTTGGAGTCAGTAAAATAAGAACCAGTTGAGCACTGAGGTCGATGACTTGACCCTTACCTCGAAATTACTGGCTTTGTGCCAAAATTTGAAACCAATATCTCAACTGCATTTGTCCATATTGAGTAAAAGGTTGATAGCTAGAGGAAGTTGTAGAAATAAATTCAGTTACAAATCTTTTTATCTTTTACTTGTTTCAGTCATAGGAGTACGACCAGGCTGGGGCACCGTCTCCAAAGGTTTTAGTCGACTCTTGTAATTAAATTCTTTTTTGTTTGTTTTAATTCTCTTATTCTTTTGTCGAACCGCTTATTTACAAGACCATAAACAAATCAACACTGGTTGTCAAGTGATAGTGAGGGGCAAACACAAAGACACACACACACACACACACACACACACACACATATATATATATATATA
>NC_068999.1:34421267-34425192 GCF_001194135.2 Octopus bimaculoides | reverse complement strand
TATACGTATATATATACATATATATTTACGACGTACTTCTACATAGTTTCCGCCTACCAAAATATCAATACCTTGTGAATGAAAATTATCACTCACAAGGCGTTGGTCGGCCAGGGGATATTAGTAGAAGAAACTTGTCCAAAGTGCCGCGCAGTAGGATTGAACCTGAAACTCCGTGATTTTAAAGCAACTTTCTTAACCACACAGTCATACCTGTACCTGGAAGTTTAAAAATAAAAAAAATTAACACAGTCCTCCATGGAGAATTTCTTGCCGAAAGAAAGAATATTTAATTAATTTGTGCATGTGTTTATTTAACATGACGATTGTTATTATAAAATAACGTAAGCAAAAGTAACTTGCAAGTAAAGAGGCGGGGAATATTTGGCTCAAACTTATATCTCTAGGTGGACAAACACTGCTGAAAGCAAATAGTGGAGTCTTTATATACTTGCATAATGTACTAGAAATAACAGTGAATCTTCCTCATTTAGAAAAGGAAGGCGACACAGAAAATACAAGTAGTTTTAGTTGCACGACGTCTGACTATGAGAAACGTCTTTGGTTGTAGGTTGGATGAGTCAGGGCAGGCCGAAAGATTAATATTAACAATAGTAACAATATAACAATAAGAATACAATTAAATCAAAGCCTGTTTTTGTTTTTTTTTTAAAGCTTCCATTTAGTGCAGTTTTTCAGGTTCAAAGCTCTGAATAATTATTAATATTTAAAAATTGGTGAGAAAGTTTCTAGATTATTATCAATCAAAATAGAGTCTTTCTTTTCAGCTATCGCCCCACTCCTTTTCTCTTCCTCCGTATCTCTCTCATACACACTTTCTTTGTGGCTCTCTGTCTCTGTCTCTCTCACTCTATGAAATTTCCCTCTTACATAAATTTATATATGTGTGTATACACACACAAACGCATAAATGTACTTATGTATACCTGTTTCTCTCTGATTCTCAATTTTCCCCTCGTTTAAGTTCATTGGTTGATGTTGTTGATGTTGTTGTTGTTGTTATTTAACAGTGAGTCAATTGTGATCGAGCAGACATGTTATCAAAACAATCCACTCCTGACATCCTCACGTTTTAGCAGGATCTAGAACTACATTGTCTATTACGCTTTTCCTGTTCTATGAGAGCAAGGTTTAACATGCTGTAGATTTGACTGCTACTTAGCCGTTCAATTAACTATGTTGAGACTCCTTCGTGACTCATTATTTCCTTGCGGTTTTAAGGTCTCGCTTCCACCTCCATTCTCCATAATTTAGATTAAACTAAGAAAACCCCTGTTAACTATGACCCCAAGATTGCCACCCTCAGCTAATCTGAACTGTGTCCTTTCTGCTCTCACATGAGTGACAAAGGTCTACACCACAAACTCTAAACAATCGTTCAATCTGCTTCAAATACCTACCAAAATCACACACAAATTAAAGGCGCCAACGTTGATTCCCATTAGACATCTGGAGGGTCAGGTTGGTACATTTGCAAGACCCACATGACACTCTGGTGGGGTGTCTCATTATTTCTTCTCTATGAAACGTGTTGAGCTGGCAGAATCGTGAGCACGCTCAATAAAACGCATTGCGGCATTTCGTCCGTCTACGATCTGAGTTCAAATTCCGCCACGGTCGATTTTGCCTTTTATCCTTTTGAAGTTACGTACTTGGGTTGATATAATTGACTAACCCCACTAAAGAAACAATTTCAGGTATTGTACCTTTATCAGAAAGAAATGTTTCTTTTCTGTGAAAGGCATTGAACTGGTAGAATCGTTATCACGCCGAATAATATGCATTTACGTTCTGAATTCAGAATACCTGAGGTTGACTCGGTTTTTCTTCCTTTTGGAATCGATGAAATAAGTACCAGCTGAGCACTGAGGTTGTTGTAATCGATTATCCCCCACTCCCAAAACGTCAGGCCGTGTGCCAATCGTAGAAGAGCTTATTTCTCTTCTAGGAGCCTTTTGGGATCCAGCACGCTACGATTACTTAAGTTTGGTACACTAGAACATTTTTTTCTTCTATATTTCATATTTTTCTCGTTGTTCTTTTATTTTGCACATTTTAATTCATCACGTAATGAGATGTGAGATAAAAACCAATGGTTCTCTACCTTTTTTTTTACCTATGGACCCCATTGATTACTGTTTTACTCTGGTGGACCCCCCCCCCAGCCATTCCATGTTTAAATACTAGTTTTATAGACACGTCTTTCAAAATTATGTTGTTTTGTTTCTTGGGGGGGGGGGGTTTCATGCATTCACTTGTGTAGGTTTGCACTAGCATTCTTTGAGAGAACATGTTTCAGTGGTAGGAATCATGTTCAACAATGTAAAACATTAGAAAAAGAAACCTAGCTGTTTCTTGCGATAAATACATCTAAAGCAAAAAATACATCCAAAGTAAAATACTATCCAGTTCACTATTTTGCTTGCATGGACTCCTAAAAATGTTATATGGGTCCCAGTTTCGAACCAGTGTATCAAACTCTCTACTAGTGGATCATGTTTAAATATGATTCTTGCCTCACAAAATATAATGAAAAAATATGGCACATATCAAAATTTACTAAGAAGTTGTTTTTGGGACCCTGGGACAAAACATGAAATGAGACTCGTGAGCCAAGGCACCCACGGTAATTGTTCAGGGTTTCTGCGTTTTGAGTTCAGACCCACCAAAGTTAGATTTGCTTTTCTACCTTTCGGGGTCGATAAAATAATGTACTGATCCTGGTCAGTGGCCTTAGTAGTAGTCTTAGAGCGCCAAGACCAAATATTTTGGCAGTATTTATACCGATTCATTGCGTTCTGAGTTCTTGGCTTGTAGATTTAATCCATCACCCGATTCAACATCGCTACCTAGTTCCTGGGTGCCTTCAGAGGTCTTCACTCTGTTACAAGAATTAGGATTAGGTCATTAGTTTGAAAATTAATTCCTCCTTTCGCTACATCAGTCACGGAGGAACAGAAATATGGTTTCAAATTTCGGGCCAGAGCCAGCAGTTTTTGATGGAAGGTTGAAGTCAATTACATAGACCCCAATACTTGACTGATATTTATTTTATCGATTCCAGCATTTGGTTTGGTATGCTAACGGTTCTGCCAGCTCATCGCGTTGAATAAAAAAAAAAACAACATAATAGACAATAAGGAATATTTTCCTTAGGTCCAGAATATAAGACATCGTTAAACTCCACTCTTCGCACCTTTTTGGTAAAAAGAACATTTGAATGCAGAAACGAAATATCGCCTTCCCCCACCAAGCCAAAAAAAGCAACCCCAAAATCTGTTTTCTAATGATTCTAGAAAAACATACAACCCTAACAGCAGCTCTGCCTATGTTATCATGCTTAGGCACAAAACAAGCGTTATTATTGACGACAACAACTGTATGCCTCTCTTTGACTCTTTTCTGTTTCTTCCTCTACAAACAGACAGAAGCACGAAAGTGCAGGTTCTGAATGTTTTCTTGACATGCAGTCACGTGAAAAATCTGCATACAGAGCGATCTTATTTTTATGTGTCTGCTGCATTACACAGCATAATTAGAAACGTGTATACACATGAATGTGTATGCATATATATATATATATGCATACATACATACATACACACACACACATTTGTGCATACATATATACACAGACTCATACACGCACATATGCGTTTGTTTGTGTGTGCGCAATGAGAGAGAGAGAGAGAGAGAGAGAGGGAGGGGGAGGAGAGAGTATTCTATTAATTCAAGCCAATCCCCTACCATTCTTAACCCACCCCACTACCTCATTATGACTTTTCCATGCAAGAAAGTTGCCTTTATTTGCATGATCGTACTAACACGCAAAAATAGATTTTTGATACATATTTATTATACATATTATAATAAAAATAATACACACAAACACACATACACATTT